>NW_009204754.1:0-62423 GCF_000690835.1 Fulmarus glacialis
GCCGGTTTGCTTTTCTTTTGCGGCCTGAGGACGGCAGCTCTTAAACTTACGGTCGGATGGGGAAAGCAAAGCCTGGTCTAACTAACTCCCCTAACGTTAAATGCCGATAGCTTTAGATGCCCTTGTAGTTACTGGGGGGTAGTTTTGCTGCCAGGCAGGGCTAAACAAAATGAGTTGTCCCCTCATTGGGGGAAGACGAGGGGGAAAGTAAGTCTTTCAAATGCCAAAAACACTTGTATTGCAATTAAAGACTAACTTAGTGTTGAGAGGAAACATATGCAAATAACGCCTTACATAAACTGGAAATTAGACTTGCCAGTGATGTATGGATCCATGTTACTGGCATGTAAACCTGGAAACAAGTTTATACTAAAGGAATCAAGCAAATTAAGGCAGAGTTTGCTTGACAGTCAAACAAAACAAATAAAATGTGTCTTATTTTGACACAAGAGTTTCACTTCTCTTCCATGGTCCACGATGATGCATCCTTTCAACTTAGCTAAGGACTCACATTTTAAAAGAAAGAAATACCTGCCTGTTACAGCTGCAGAGCAGCCTCGCAAACATTACTCCGTGTGTAGCAAATGCTTGCTTGCCAAGAGTCAGGATAGCTCAAGGGAATGATGTCTGCACTCTGAAGTGTTGGTAATTCAAATGCCAGTAACAAACATGAACAGCATTGTCATTTAAACTAGTTCAGTGTTCAAAATACGAAAAGAAGAAGGAACTCTGTAAAATGGATTACGGACCAGCCTTTCCTGTTTTCCATGGCTGGTTCAATATAAGCAAAGCAAATACTGCAGGTGAAGATGCAGAGGCTGCTGGTTCTGTGTTACGGGAATGAACTGTGTTTGCTCCCCTCCTTCAGGCACCTGGGCCTCAGCTCTATGCAGCAACGGTGAACCCTTTTGTCAGCTAAGAGTATGTGTTGCTACATGTACTGTACTTAATAACGGCTTCTGCATTTTCCCTGGAGAATTTTTAGGAGACTCAAAATGAGTTAAAAGCCATTAGTGTAGATGATTCCTGGAGGCTAAATGTTTACTCTTGAATTTTGTTTTGAGACACAAAACCAGTTGGTTGCAAACCCTTTGAGTCTAAGGCAACCTAGGAACTTTTATAATCAACTGTCATTTCAGTCAGTGGTGATGCAAGTACATATAAAAAATGTAGCTTTATGTTCAAATAATACATATGTCTAATTCAGCTTCAGAAGAAATACAGGCAGCTTACAAATCAACTAGATAGTAGTCCAACTTCCGCTATAGAGGCGATGCCAGGAGACATGGCTGGAGAGCGGACCTTGCCTCTCAGCAAACCATTCCAGTGGTCAGCCCAAGCTCCCACTGCAAAAATGTGTCCCAAAATTCCAGTGTAAGATGCGACGGTCTGGAAACCCATAAACTTTAGAAGTTCTGCCTAACAACAGAAGTGGAATACACTAAACAGAAGCAAAAGTCAGTTACTCCTAGAGACTGCTTAATTTTATCACTTTTACACATAATTTGCATATATTATAGAGATGGGCAATGCTTTGAGAACCGTTCACCTCTTTCTCATGCCACATAACACTATAAAAGTTTTCTCTGTCAGCAATTCAGGTTAAAAAGCTCACTGAATTCAGGTTAAAAAGCTCACTGTCTCCACAGTTGCTTTGTGGCGACAGATCTCAGTACCACAGCTCAGCATGTCCTTCTGTGTGCTGGTGCAGCTGTTTGTGTAACTGCTGCAAAGTAGGTCAGTGGAAAAAAAAACCAAACTGAAAATTTGAAGGTGCTTTTGAAAAGGATCTTTTCATGTATCCCATTTACTCTGCAGTTTCACAACCAGTTTGAGCCAGTTTGACTGTGTGGTGCTGTGAAAAAGCAGTCCCAAATTCCCAAATTCCACCCTACCCCATCCTCGTATTTCCACAGTGTTCCTAGTGTGGGTGCTAGCCCTTGAACACAGTTCCTCCTTAAAGGTCAATTTTCAGTGAGAACAGCTCTCTGATCCAATTCGTCTGCAGCTGAACGGTCTCCAGAGCTGACGCCAGAGCAGCAGCCGCCCAGCCTCAGACTGTGTTTAACCTGCTCACAAAACTGGAGTTGTACAGACAACTGAATGAGCACAGCTGAGGCAAGATACACTCCAGAGGGTGCAGGGAAGAGGAACGAGTGTTTAAGGGTAGCGATTATCAAACCAGATCGTTCAACAAAGGAGTATCAACACAGAACTTCAGCCCTAATATGTTTTGCAACGTTAGAGGGTCTCAGGTCCCTTTTCTTGGTTTGGTTTCACTGATGACAGTACTGCACAGTGCTTAGAGTCCAGGTGCGTGTCCCTGTCCCGAGGCTGCCACACACCTGCAGTTACCAAGATTTTTGAACTATTTCTTTGAGAAGCTCTAGTACATGGTGTGTTTGCAGGAAACTTCCAAGGATTTGGAGTAAGCATGCCCTTAAGCTTGCAAAGTGCTTTTTCCTTGTCTTTCGGAGTGTTGTTCTTATTTTACTAAATTAGACTGTTCCGTTTCATGCATTTAGAGTAACACCAGAGCAGCTTAGAGTTGCTGGAGCAATGGAATAAAGGAAGGGAGAACACAAAGGTGCCGTCGTTCCAACATCTGAGAAACCTGACCTTAACACTGTTGGGAATTAGACCTACTTAAACATCAGTTTAAACATCATTTCATTCATGCAAACATCTATCATCATGCTGAGAATCCTGGTTTCTGAAGGTGGTTATAAGTGGTGCCTCAGCGAAGCTAACATCTTCCTAACTGCAACAGGAATAAACAAAAAATACAAATTAATATCCTTAGCAAAAAAAAAATTATTTAAGTCAGATCAAGTTCTGGTATTTCAAGTACATTTGAAGGTATTTTCAAACTACTGCTTTCCCCAGCCCCTCCCCGACACAGCTAAACTCTCACAGATCTTTTGAAACCAGGTAATGTTTGAAGCAAACAAAGCCATCTTTGTATTTTGGTTTTTTTTTTTCCCCAGTGCCAAGGATATGGTTCACCAGTTTGTTACTCTGCTTGCACACCCGTGTATTCAAATGACATACTCACCTTATGTGTGTGTAAGATCAAACACAGGGGTTTAGCACACTCTTTTAGCTTCTACGTATGTGTTTTAGATACCTCCATAATATTCATCACAAAAGTATGCCTTTCATTCCCATATTATCTGCCTTTATTCCTGAGGATGCAGTTCCAATGGGCTATTCACGTAAGTAATCCTTACTCGAACAAGAACAGTGGGATTATTCATGTTACTAAAGAACAGTCGTATTTCAGAGGATTATATCCGAGTGAAGCATTCAAAGCACCACGCAGAAATCTGAAAGAGAAAACAGATTAATCTGATTTCAGAGCACAGCTCTCGGCACTCTGTTCTGTAAGGTTACTTACCACTTGTGCTATTTTGCTGCAGCTGGATTCTTGCTCTATTTCAGATAACTAAGTTACGCTACTTGGTTTTTATTTTCAGAATTCCCTCTGTGCTTAAGAATTACAATTTCTATTTAACAATTACTTTTCTAGCCCCATAACTTAGAGGGTGATTTTTTTGTGATCCAAATACAAATTATTTGTTCCATTGAAGTCAAATTATGATGTTAACATTTCTATTCCAGGATCAAAATATTACCAGAAACCAAAAGAAAGCTGATTGTTTCAAGATCAATTCCAAGCACGCTCCAATTGCCAAAATAGCCCATTAAATGTACACAGCTTAGAGGAATATCAACAAATTTATTCTACTTACCACAGAACAGATTTTGAACTTCACTACTTTAAAAAAAGCCCAAAGTCTCCATCACAGTGAAAACAAACACACTAAAGTGACCTAAATATAACCTTTTGCATCTCTTTAGAGAATCTGTGTTGATCGAAAAGTGTGTAAATGCCCAGAGGGCCTGAAACGCAGGCATGAAGAGGAGTGGGAATTCAATAGGGGGCGTAGTCTTACAGTTTATTTGTACCGCAAACTCTCTCATCTGCTTTCAATTTACTACAGGCTTCATACAATTACGAAATTTTGCAGCATTTTTAAAACCTTCGGTATGCACCTTTCAGGCATCCACATCAAATTCATAGATAAGAGAGGAAGAACCACTGCAGGCTTGCCAGCTGCCCCTTGACAGCATGGGAAATGGGGAAAAAAGGCCAGGTCACATGCACTAAATGTGTGCACCGAAGAAAACCTGCTCAACATTGAGCTCAGAGAGTTAGAAAACATTTTGCCATGGATGTGCATGAGATTCTCAGCTTCTTAGCACAGCCGAGTGAAGTCTGAGCTGCACTGCCCCTGCCCAGGGCTGGACAACATCTGCCCTGGATCAGTCGGGACTGGTTATGGAAACGGGTTTCTGAAGGTACCTTCTGGTCTCTTACTTGCTGGCAGAGCTTCTTGCCCTTGTTGCCAGATGTCCACAAGCTGAGGGGCTACAGCAAGACATTTATGAAGTTCTCCATTCAACAGACAGTACCTCAAAAATCAGTTGAGGCTGCAGGGCTCACCCTGTGAAGGAGAACTGGAAGGTCTCCTTCAGGGAGACAGCGCGAAGGTGACAGCATGGCAGGCAGGAGCAGTAACCTCACAGGCAAGGAGGCAGTCCCGCAGTACCCAAACAAGAAGAGCAGGTCCGGTGATGCTACTAGGTTCAGCCCACAGCCCAGTGATCACTAGACAACCCATAGCCATGAGACAGGGCCAAGGTCAAGCCAGGAAGTCTCGTAGACTAGGCAAGACATAGTATACATACAGCGTAGCTCAAGCAAGGAGCAAGGATGAGGGCCTGAGTTAAATGCATCTGCGTGGCTAATGGGTGGGAGGTGCAGGGGTGGAGGTCTGGTATGTAGCTGTTCAGGGCAATTGGAGCCTGCTGGTGTTCTTAGGGCCTTACCAGTAGATAGACTAGCTCGGAGATACAGACACAAGAAGTTGAGGGGGACTATCAGAGCACAAGCCCTTGGCATACTTTTGCTGCCTGCACACCATAAATGGGATCACACTCCACCTGGCAAGTACATCAGTTTCTGTTCAACACAGCTTGAGATCTATGAAAATGTGTCTAATAAGGAGGATTGTAGAAAGGTTTGGCCAACTTGGAAAGGTGGACAACATGAGACGTACAGACATAGCCAAGTAATGCAGCCATCTGCATCCTGGTAGTGCAGACGTAGCACAACGGGGCAGAGAAGAGGGACATGCGCAGGTCATACAACGTGTGAGTGGCATTGGAGAGCTTCAAGCAATGCTCCCAGCTGTCAGTCATGACTCCATTCCAGGGAGTAAACAGCCTCTATTAATATAGCTTTCTTTCATTGAACAGCGAACCTTTTAAGATTTTCTGCGAGGGCAGAGGGAATCCTTTTGTGTAATACACCTTGAAAGACCAGCGCCCTACTTGGCTTTCTCTGACTTACACATACAAACAATCCCGTATGTTATTAACTATCTGTTAGAAAAGCATGTTTTATAGACAATTCTCTTTCTTTTAAAGGACTTTGAAACTGCACGGTTCATTTAATTTGTTTTAAAGTCTAACCCGCTAGGTTTCAACCCTTTGTGAAAACTGCTTATGATCGCAGACATAGCAGTGACATTTTCTCTACCCTTTCTACAGGCAGTCACAACCTCCTCTTTCTTCGAAGTGGTTTGAGCAACGCTATCCCCTGTCATGTGCTCAATTCATTCTAGGTAGAAGAGCAGAAACAGACAGGGGAGAAGGAAGCTGATGAGGTCAGGAGCAAGGAGGCAGGGGACAAGGATTTGAGTCCCAGACATGAGCTAGAAAACAAATATAAGGAACCATTTCCAGAAATATGAACTCTTCTAGAGAACTGCTTTTGCTGGAAATATTAACTGTGAATAAAGAAAACAGTTTTCAAATCAAAATATTAAATGAAAGAAATACACAAGTGGTGTAACGATATAAACTTACCAGACAGAAAAGAACCTTAATGCTGAAAGTCTTGTATGTCTTAAGATATGAAGAAATTCACAGGTGGTTTTCATTCTAAATCTTGCCCAAGCTTCAGAAATTAAATTGTGAGGAAGAAGCAGCCTCTTGCATCTGCAAGCAGTAACCACAGCATGGACAAGAGACATTGACAGGGAACACGGCTCTAGGGCAGAGCCCTTCTTTTGTTATCAGTAATACAAATTTACATTAAAACAAACATGCCTAGAGTGTCCTTTGTCACCCTAAAGGCCTAATATTTCCACCCTGTGGTTACTTGCACCTGTCAGGTCTTATTCTTTGGCTAGTTTTCAACATGGAAGTGAAAAGTTTTTTCTGTAGCACATAGTCTACAATAATTCCCTTTGCTTTGTTTTTTTCTTAACATCTCTGTCTTGTCAAACTAAAAGACTTACTTTGGGGCCTTAACACTTGTAAAGCCTAAAATGTATTGAGCAGTCTAAGATCTGCTGACAAGTCCTCAGAAGTCTCTATTAGCGTTACTATATGCCATCTAGCATTTTCTGAGTACATTTCCCAACTGTTCCTGTGGTTAGGGGCCATCTTTATACACTGTACAGCCCCTCGTCTAACAGAGTCTCTGTCAATGACTTAAGCTCCTGGGTACCATTGGAGGGCTGCAAGAGAAAGTAGATCTGAGAGTGCCCATAGCCTCCATGTATATTCTGCCACATGAAAATACTCTGTATTCCCCTCAGCTTTCCTTTTCTCCTATCTGCACTTCTATGTGCAGGCAGGGCAGGTACCTTGGGAGCTGGCAAAGCTACCAGGAGGGTATGAAGAGGGTACGAGCTGGGGGGTAGGTTAAACAGGCTTAACTCTCCTCTCCCCTCTTTGCTCTGTAGAGCTAAACTCACTGCAGGCACATGGATTTTGATGCCAGAAAGTGCTGGTGAAATAATCTGTGGTTTATATCTTCATTTTCCATGTAGTTTACCAATGTCTTTCCATATACAGCTGGCGGCTGGAGAGGCATACTATCATTCCTGTCTATCGAAAGTCTTGAAGGGTCTAATAAGTACTCTAGGAGTAGCAGGTAAAGCTAAATATGTTAAATAAAAACAAAGGGAATAATACTTTTTTTATTGCCTTAGTACAAATCAAGAATAATTGCATTCTGATCAAGTAGAAATAAAGTGTTTCCCTTCAAAATCCGATTCAAGGGAGCCTTGAGATCATTAAACTAGATTTAAGTTAACATCTCCAGTCAGGAACATTTAAGCTCTGAAAGACAGCTGTTAGGAGTGGGAAAAGGGCAGTCACAGAAAGAGGTTGGTGACTGTGTTGAAGGGAAAGTGGTCTGAAAAGAGACAGTAATGCTTGCAGGAAGGGAGATGCCTCCTCGGAAAAGGCAATTAAGTCGCCACTGCTAAAGACAATCCTGTCTGCAGAGTAACACTTCAGTTAAATGCCACCATTGTAAAAAGGGTAATGACTCTGAGCTAGGTGTTGCCATAAGGAGCTATTCCAAAAGGACTTTGGCAGAATATTTTTTCCCCTATAGCTATTCCAGTCAATTGTCCTCCGCAAATAAGGCCAACTGGGCCTCTGTGTTCTTGGTGTGGTTTGAACAAGCAATGGGTCTCACAAGAAATCTGCCCAAGCTCCCAGAAGAGGGAGAGTGGCAGGGCGGTCAGCGGGTGTCAATCATAAATGAATGTTTTTGGGTTTTCTTGCTGAAATAAAATGAAAAAGCCAGTTACTCATTTTTGATGGAAGGAAGGGTTTTGCACACGCATAATCAAAATATTTAATTTTGATTGTGTATTGGGGCCAGTCTTCTTAAGTGGCTGATGGAAATGTATTGGTTGTTAAGAAGAAGGAAAAGTATTAAAAAATATGTTGTCTTTTTTTTAAAAAAGTTTACATTTGTGTTTTTGCCACAAGCATCATTTCAGCTTCTTGCACGTGCATATGCAACTATATTGAAATGAAAAATGGGAAAAAATGAAATAGAATACAATGGCTGAAGAATGTAATGATACTTGTACATTTTTATTTACATAGCAAAATATTAACATTTCAGCCCCTTTTTCCACAAGTCACTTCAGATAATGACAGTTATTATTTCTGAGTGGCAGAAGTGTTTGCTGGACAGCACGGTTGCTTGCCAGCTTGCTGTGGCAAATCAGGCTTTGTCACCTTCGCTTAGCAAATAACAAAGCTAAAAGTTAGAAGTGTCATGGAGTGTTGTCCCTAGATGATGCACAGGTAACAGCAAGACTGTTATTGAACGTGCTGCACAATATTAAATTCCATGTCGTTGGTTTAATCGCAACGTCAGTAGATAGGACCTCAAGGGATGTAGTGTCCGACAGTGTTATATCTGCCATACATATTCATCATGCTCACCCAGGCATCCACCAAACATTACTGGGTGTCTGATTTTCATTTGAATAATCAGGTTTGCTAAAGAGTTAGAACTGTGGCTGGGTTTTTTTGTTTTTTATCTCCCAGGAGGTAGGATTTCCTTGGATTGCCTGCATTTTGCAAGCATCCTTCAGAAAGCTGGGATCATGCCCATATAAGGAAAATAGGATTATAAATTCAGGAAGGTTAAGTGTAAACAAATAATAAGGGGAAACCAAAAAGACCTTGAGGAACAGTTTGCAAAAGATAAAAGAACAAACAGCAGATCTTTTTTTCAAGCATATCCAATAGCGTGCTGGAGAATTTATAGGAACAGTAGGTCCCACTGAGAGGAATACAAAAAGAGCTCCCAGAGAAGATATTGCTTTATCAGAAAAACAGACTAAATTTCTGGCATTGGTGCGCAGTGTTCCATAAGTTCCTAACCCACAAATTACTGGCGGCTCGGAGACTCTTCTGGGCACACACGACCATATGCTGCCTCGCTTTTACACTTTCCCATTGTGCCTGCTATTGGTAACTCTCAGAGCCAGGATGCAAGTCTGAACAAGATGTTAGATACAGCCATTCTATGTTCTTCTGTGGTCGTTTTTTTTTTTAAATTATATTAATTTGGTGTGCCTATATTGACAGTTGAGCCCCAATCAAGGCATGACTTGCCATCAATTTATGCAAACATTTCTGTTCCTTCTCTCTTGACAGCAGACTAGCTAAGCCTGAAACAGGACACTGTGCTTGTGGTCTGCCACTAGAGCTCTTCTGTATCTGAGCTTCTCACACAAGTAGCTGGAAGGCTCCAGCTCAGGAGAGCACATGTCATAACCACTCCTCCTGAGGACCGCGCTCGAGGGCATTTTTCACTTAAAGCATTAACAGGTATCTTGAAGGGAAGAAAGTTTTCATGAATTGGGGCCAAATAAACCAGCCAGGTTTTGAAACAGAACAGCAAGGAGCAAGTAGATCAGGGATGAGTGGGTGTTATAATAGCCTCAGGACATTTATCCCCTCAGGACATTGATCCAATATATTTGTTTTCCAAGTAATTAAAGCAATATGCTGATAATCAAATTTGTGCAATGCAGTATTTATGCAATGCTAATGAAACCTAGCAAATGGGCAGAGGAATTTCTTTTGAAGCTTAGAATATGAAATCCTAGTCAAGCTCACACACGGAAAAGACTGGGCTTGTCATTTAGTGTAGCGCTCTTCCTTTATGAGGGAAATAAGTGGTATTCCTAGTACTAGCTTGAGGTTTGTTGTCTACACAGAAATGTTCTTTTGTTGTGAATAATAAAGGACTTCTAGTGAAAGCGCGTGGTTGGGTCCCTAATTCCACAGCTATGCAATCCCTTTAAGGTAATGGAAATACAGGCTGCTGTTGGAGGGGATAATCTACCATTCTTAGTACCCTGGATATGTATTTCCAGCCAGCATGGTAACCAGACCAGGGAACTGTTCTATTTATAAATAAACGGGATTATGGAAAAAGTAGAGATAGACTTGTCCTTTGTGGTGGCAGCCCACACCTTGGCTTAAAATTAGAAAGGAATCACAGATTTCAAGAAGAAACTAATACAAAATAAAATCCAGTTTAGAACAGTCAGTTTTCCTATATAAAAATGTTTGGTCTGAAACAAGTAGAATCCCAGCAGAACATATTAAGAGCTGTCTGTAGCGCAGGCTTTACCCTGGTGAAGCAGCTCCTTAGATAAAACACCCTCTAAACACAACCAGAAGGTAGACTGATGCACAAGCAAATAAGCGCACAGGTTGTTAACCATAAAACTTGGGAAAGAGGGACATGGGGAATGAACAGGTATTTCAGTTATTCAGAAACCTTGTTAATATTTACCAAGAGAGAAAAACCTTAGTGACCAGTGAGGTTGAAGCAACACTAGCAATTGTCACACTGTATATTATAGCAGGTATTGCATATTTGATATCTGAGCATTTTTGGCATCTCAGTGGATGTTGGGATGTTTCTCTGATTCTGAAAAGAGCGTTTGGGGTGCTTTTTGTGTAATGCAGTCAAATGTTCCCGCCACAACAGCACCACCTCCTCTAGTGCTCTGTCTCCAGAAGTAGGGAAGATTTTTCAGATGTAAATCCTGACATAATACAATAATTCAAAGACCACTGAGCAGTTTTCCCTGGTAAGAAATAAGCTAGTCAGGAATCCAAAGCATGGGTATATTGTGCTAAACTTTCACTGTGCTGAAAGCTGCTTTCATGTCATTTTCTAGTGTAACACAAGCGGAGAGCCAGATCTAATAATTTTTACTTTGTGCATAAGATACGGAAATGATGCGCATGCTTTCTTGTTTGACTGAGCTGATCCTTCTTTATAAGTAATTTTCATCAGATTATTCCTTGCTTTCTTTGTTTATCTCAGACTTTCACTGACTTTGTTCCTATTTCTGTTGAAGAATGACCTCAGGCTTGATCCTCTCTTAAAAGTCCAGAACACCAAGAGGCACAGTCCCACTGAAGAAGATGAGGACCAAGGACTTGGATTTGGCAAAATTAAGTGATGAACTTTCCTCAAAGAAGTGTCACCTCTTATCTAAGTATTATCTTCTCATCTAAATATTACTGGAACTGTTTGTAAAAGCACACCAAAAAATACTGACACCATTGCCAATGCTGGAGGCATGCTCCTAAGGGCCTGTTCATACACTAGCAACGATCAAACAATTACTTCCTTACAGAATTACTCTCAACCACAAGCCATTTAAATCAAAAAAGGAAACTGCTAACCCTCCAAATCCAGCTGCTAACAGGAACTATTCTCCTCCTTCATTGAAACCACTTGTGTCTGGGATAACCTCTACAGACACCAGGAACTACCTGAATAAAAGAACATGGTCTCCTCTAATAAGAGGGCAAACTGAACAACAGGATGTTCTGATGAAAATACAAGCTGCTAGGTGCAACTCTGATCCAAGCCTTTTGTGGCCAGTAGGTAAGAAAAGGGCTGGAAACTCTATGTATCAAGAAAGGAGATATGAAGGTGGCACAGAGCTGACAACACCGTTTACTACCTGCATCAGCACCTTTCTGAAGATCAGTGACTGAAAATAATTACTACAAAATTAAGATTATCTTGGCAGGAGGTTTTTCAAAGAATTGTTGTATCCATGTACAGTCACAGAAGACACCTGCGTTACTTAAAACCTTACTGACTTTTTTGAATTTTAATTTATTCTATAACCTTCATTCACATGATCATCAAAATAATGCTGTGCCTTCACCTGTTGAACCTTGATTTGGCCCCTGTGATTGGTACATTCATTACCTTGGGCTCAGTTACTGTGCTTTTTTAATGGTAAAACTAGTTTGCTGCCAGAATTGCTGAGATAGAAAATGCCACTGAAGCCACCGATTCCCAGTGTGAACAGAGTGATTCTACAGAAAAATACAAATGCCACCTACTAAAAATGGAGCCTTAGAGGAAAAGAAAATCTCTCTGTTAAACCCATTGCCCTTGAACTTGACCACAGAATGTTTTAAAAACCTTGAATTTTACCTACTTCAGAGTAAAATAACACAGCTTGCTTCTTTAAGTGCTGGGAGAAATAACTTTATGATACATCTGGTTTTTTACGTAAGACATATTGAAAGACATAAATACAGTATAACATTTTTAGGCAAGTATGGATGGGTAATTAATCCCTGCAGCTCTCTGCCACTGATTCTGTTCACTCTGCTTTAGAAATTAGAAACCTGATATGGGAACGAAAAAATTGCTTGGCAAAAGGCTTTTTCTCTTGCTGCTGATAACGTTATCTCTCACATGCTTTGATCAACAAAACACTTGGCTAAAGGAGGAGTTTAGAAGTCTCTTCCATACATTAAAAATAGGAAGAATAACACAATATAAAAATTAGCAGGTAGAGAACATGAATGACACCCAATAGAAAGTGTCAGATATAAACTGTCTCTGTGCCAATTTTTAGCATAATCCTGCCTGTGGCTCTGAGATTTTTTTTTGTGCCATGTTTGGAAGCTCAATGTTTTATTCTTCCAGCTGCATTAAACTGTGACAATGAGAGATATACAGATTTATTTTTTAATAGGATTCAGCCTGGCCAGCAGTCATTTAGCTGGAAATGCCATTGCTGTAAGGCAGAGCTTCCCGACTTAGTTTGTACGGGCACTGTCATCACAAAAAGAGATGGCACTGCACCACGTCTGTATCAGCAGTGGCAGTAGCAGCTACTGGCTGTGTGCAAGGCGGCACATGCACTGTAGGAGATGCGATTCTAGCCCTAGTATTTCTCTAAGTCCTCTGCCGGCCTTTGTACACAAGGTGGAGGAGGAAGAGCTATTCGGTCATTGCCTATCTCCTCTGGGATCGTTTTGAAATTGCTCCCACCACATGCACCTTACCTGCAGGGTGCCTGCTTTGGGATTGAATTTGAATCATTCATAGATTTCAAAGCAAAGGCCAGTGAAAGCATCATTACATACTTAACATCTGCACATGAGGAAAAAGAGATACAGAAAAGTTAAGGCCAACATCTTCAAAAGCATTAGTGCCTAAGTCTCATTGAAATCAATTTAAGCGAGGAGTCTAACAAGCTATGGACATCTGTGCTCAGGTGACTTAAATGGAAACTCTGTCCCTCTCATTCTGAGCTCTACCTCACTTCATGAGGCCATACCTGTCCCCCCAGCACGTAGCAACCGTTGTTCATGCAAATACAGTGTATAGACATGCATGACATACTTTTTGAACTTTTACTTTTAGCAGATTGAAACCTCCTTTAATGTTCAGAAATATTTCCAGTTCTTAGAGAGAACCACTAGATGATTGCCAATGACAGCAGTCTCATAAGGTTTTGAAAAGCAGACTTTATTTAATAGGCACGTCATTGCTTTAATAGCACTGGGCTGCACAGCTCACTTCACCATTTGTAAATGGTTTTGTTTGATTACATTGCATCTCCTCAGTGTCGGTAGGATTCAAGTAAAAAAGTTACTGCTTTTATTTCTCTATCATTTCTCAAGATGGAAAAAAACAGTACAACAACTAGCACATAGGAGCATAATACAGACAGAACTGCCTGTGATCCAGTAGAAGTCAAGACAAACTCTCATTTGAGCACTGAACAGTTAAAGCTGCAAGACAACCACACTACATTTGCTCAGATAGGGTTTTGCATTATGCAGGATAGAGATGAATGTTGCCCACTAATACAACAAGCGACTGGCTTTCTTATACTGAGAAACAAAGACTGTCCAACACAGACAAGAATGAGGGTTTCAAAACAAAACAGCTCACATGAAATTAGCTTCCTTATTATTTCTGATTATAAAAGCTGTACTCCCTCAGCTGTAAAAGTTAAAGGCTTAAAAGAAAAGTACTGCTTACAGAACTCTAAACCTGCAATTTAATCAGCATTTCAGCTTCCCCCCCCTATATTACAACTCTTTGTGATAAGAGAAAACTGTCTTTAAGAGACAAAAACAGCATTCTGGATTATTTTTGTAGTTAAGTAGTTTACTTGGTTGATATATTTCTTCCCTGAAAAACTGCATTTTAATATTTTATTAAATTCCACCAGTAGAAGCATACAAAATCAGAAATCATTAGAGGAGAATAATATTGCTCTATGAAAGAAAAAAGCATGACTTCTAATATAGTTTTATGAACATCGTAAAAGAAGCACATATGGCATTGAAACATTTTGAAAATGGAGAAATATTTTGTGAGTTTCAATGTTCTTAGGTTTTACATTCTATTTTCTGAATGGAGAAAGTTAATATCTTTCAGGTTTTTTTATATATTTTCTAGCATTGTATAGGACAGACAACCTAAAACCAACAATGCAGAAATCTAGCGTGCCACACACTTTAATATACACTAGTTACTTTAGTTACTAGCACTTTACACTGACTGTACCTACTGTATTTGTAAAACTCATTTTAAAATCAGCTTGTCAAAGCTTTTGAGAAGCAATCTGGGCAATAAGGTGGGTATTTTTAGTGTCTACCATGAATACGGCCAATTACAGAATCAGAGGTCGCTCTCTCCGTACAGTGCTGACGAAAAAGAGGTGTAATCCAGAGCCCCAGGAACAGAACCTGGGCCGGTGTACGGAGGCATTCTCTTGATGCAGTACTGAGCCTGCTCAGGAGGCAGCTCTCGACGTAACTCATCTGCCAGGATATAAGGCTGGGAGGGGGGAAAGGATTGACAAATTCAGTATGTATTCTTCAAAGACACAAAATATGATTATTTTCTGTAGCTGTGACTAATAACCTGCCTATTTTCCTGAGACCAAATCTTTTCCTCAGTGAATTCCGTCCCTAATGATGAGTTGAATCAACAAACTGATTAGGTCAAAATCCGATCTCAGGATATGTGACTGTGTATGTTAGCTGCCGAGCACTGTGCAGCCATGGGTAGACTGCTACTGATACAGCTCATCTATGGATAGGTAGTCAGTATCTCTAAAGTGCCCCACTGCCCCTTCTGCAGTGACAGGACAGACATGTTTTCAGTCAGATCCTGTTAGTTTCAAGGTCCTAACATATTTGTAATGAAAGATGCATTATTGCTCTTAATGCTTTGCATTTATGATATGAAGGATACCCTCTGCTAACAGACTTGACATTATTTAAAATAGCAACGTAATGAAAACCATTTTTTTCCTGAGACCTTGGCTTTCATCTTCCACATGAATTCCTACTGAGAACATGTCTGGAATTCAAAATGTGGTCCACAGTAACTGAGATCACAAAATCAATACAAACAGCCAGAATGAGAAAATCAATAGAGCAAGCTTGGGCAAATAGACCTGTACTGCTGTGATCTCTCTTTCTCCATAGCGTAGGACTGGTTTCCTGGCAGCACTGTTTATGCCCCTGACTCCTCCAGAAGCTCTTGTGTTGCCATTATCCTCCCTTTCATCTTCATACACCACTCACTTGCCAGTGTATCTGGCTGTGGGGAGGAAAGTATGCCAAATTCAGGAGCTTCCTCCACGTACCCAGTAACTAGAGGAGGCCTCCTCCTCCAACTCTTCCTAGGATAGGGGTACACCGCATTGCATCGCCCTGTTGAATGAGCTGTCAGGTCACAACATGGCTCACAATTAGGTATAGTCTTGTGCAACTGACCCAAGCAAGTTTGGCAAGAGGGCCAAATTCTGCATTGAAACATCCAGACAACAGCATGAAAGGCAGAATGAGTTCCCCTCTAATCAAGGCTGTTGTGTGGAAATAACCTGATGTACAATATACCCATTATAAAGACAAACTGTCTAAGTCTTGTCTAAGATGTCTAATTTTATGTTGGCTCTTTGTAATATAAGGGTATACAGACCAAGCCTTGAATTCTGCACCCATTTCAGCTAAGTCTTGGTTCCAAACCAGAAGAAAGGGCAAGCGCTTTCTCTGAAGTCTTACAAACTGAAAACAAAGCTTCACTATTACTAAAAGGCTTGTGTAAGACTTTCAGCAAAGAAGGGCTAAATAGGAGAGCTATTGAATCCTTAGAGCCAGCAACATGATGACTGACCTTATCTGAAGCCAGGATTCTGAAGGAAGCTATCACTTGCTCAGCCGTGTCTGTGTCTGCCGTTTCTCTGGTCATGAAGTCAATGAAGGACTGGAAAGTGACAGTTCCTTGCCCATTGGGGTCAACCAGAGACATGATTCGGGCAAACTCAGCTTCACCCTTTCATAGAATCCAAAAGAAAAAAAAAAAAAATGGTCACCGTAATATCAATCGCCAACAGCCCGTGGCTCTCATGAGCCAGCAGGGACCAGTGGTTACAGAGTCTTTAAAGCATCTTCCTGACTTAGGAACATAAATGTCAGAGTCAGTGAAATCTGGGATCTTAAATGCCCATCCCTCTTTTGTAAAACGGACTCGGCACTTTTGAAAAATGTATTCTTTGTCCTAAATACATAGTATGTACCTTTCCATTAACTTTCTGCAACTTCTTTCCCCTCCGACCCTCCCTCAGTGCCTGTTTAACTTGTTTTAACGTAACACTTCATTTTCCACCCCATCCTAAAACCACTGTAATTCAGGGAGGTGAAACAATAGCCCAAGAAGCAGTGTACTTGCAGACCCACTAAACTAAGAAGTAAGGGAAACAATTCTGACAATTTCATACCAAATATAGGACAGTTCAACTAAGGCTAAAAAGGGTGAATCTGGGGGGAAAATTTTAGAATAAAGGAAAGCAAATGCAACCCCCAAAGCTAGTTTACGAGAATTAAACAGCATCAAACTCATTCTTCCTCATGCAGATAAAAAGGGAGAAAGAAAAACAAATTCATTTAATAACTGTTAATTTCAACTTTTAAAGCTTCCTTAATTCAAAAAGCAATGCAGCAGACCATAGAATATGGTTTTCAAGTGTCTAGTTTTACTTTTAACTTCCTTTTTAACCATTTGAAAATAGAGAAAAAGCAAAGAAACAAGAAACTAGTATCTCTAGTGTAAATTATATTATTAGTATTCTGTCAATTTAAATAAGCTTTAGTGTTGCTGTGGTTAATGTTATAAACTGTAAGCAGAATCAGTTGCCGTTGTTTCTTAAAATTCATACCAAATCATAACCCATTGAAATTAAGCAAGCTCTGAAATCATCATGGTCCATCAATCCATTCTTCCTCTATTGACCAAAACAACATAAGGAATATAGAAGGGAAGGTTTGAAGAATCCAAGGTAATTTCCAGAGAGATGACGAGTTTAGACCATTGGCATATTGGATCCAGTGTATGAACAGTATTCATTGATATTGCCCAAGCAGGTCACCAGAATCATCATCAGTTTTAAAGGAGGAAGAAGTAACTAACATATTACACACAGGAAATGGACATTTTCACCACAAGAAGTGACATAAGGAAAGGTCAGGGGAGAGATAAGGGAGAAGAGGAGGTGAATGAGACAAGAATACAGAGAACACAACCAGAGAAGACAAAGAGAAGGGGAAGGAGAAAAGTTTGTTACAAAACTAGTCAAACTCAGGAGATGTTCAAACTGCCTCCCTGACATCAAATGTCTTTGAAAGGTTCTGCATGGGATGCTGTAGTAACTAAAAGTACAGTTAAAAACAGTCTGAAAATAGTGTATCACTGACTATTTCAAATACTCCACTCCAAGGCTAAGGTAGGTACACTATGAGAGCTGTCTGCTGACATATGGGAAATAAGTACAGGGATTTTCCTTCTGACTGCAGGCTATCAAGACCTGGACTACAGCAGAGAGATGCGCATACTGGCTTAAAGGATGAGACTTGCAAGACTTAGAAGGAGGTCAGCTGAAGACCTTGTATAAAAGGAGGTTGCTCATTTTCCAGGCAATAACCTATCTGTGGTGTTCCTGGCTCAGGGCTGAGTAAACATTAAATGGCATGATAGTAAGAAGGTAAATAAACATTTCCTCTGTGTTGTGATACAATGTAGCAGTTTGGAGAGAATTTTGTCATCCTAAATCAGGAGAGAGCAGTAGAGATTGTGTTGAGTCTGAGGAAAGGAAAATTAGCTAAAGTCTGAGTGCAAGAAGCTTAGGAGCTCCCCACAGTTATCTAGTAGAGTCCAAATAAAACATCTCAAACCACGTAGAAGCAACAACCTGACAAATTTTTGAAATATGCATAGAAAAATATGGCTCCAAGTGATGCTGATAGTCCATCTAATCCAGTTATCTTTTCAAAGCATATGACCAATACATTGGAGTTTAAACCCACAATCTCTTTGCATATTATTATATTGGTCTATCTGAAAATAGAACAATATCAGTTTCCTCTACCTGCAGGTCATTTCCAACCTGTCCTAGACTGATGAGGCAGGCTTTAAATTCATCAGAATGTAGATTGTCAGATTCATCCTAAATCCCATCACAGGTCATGCATTTGGGAAGGTGAAAGGAAAGAAAGAAAAATCACAGATCAGGTTAGTTGATTAGTAAAGAACATTCTACTCCTGTATTAATAATGATGTTTTTACAGAACTTCATGGAAACATATTGTCAACATAATGCAATGAATTACCTAAAAAGTGTACAACTTCTGCAGTTTCATGCTTTAGGTTTTTTCTTAGTGGAAGACGGTCCTTCAACCACAGAGTTAAAACCGTGCTTCCTCTACAGGTGCTTTTTTAACATTTTTGCTGATAAGGCAGTTTTTATTCTATTGAACTGCCATTTGCTTCCTTCATTTTCTATTGTCATACATTGTATGTGAGATGCAGTAAAAAGATCACTGAACCTGGGCAAAACATTTTTCCCCACTGAATTACTGTTACTTCACTCTTGATATTACTTAACAACTGAATATCCATATCTCAAAAGAGAGTAGAAGTACAAACCAATTGATTTCTTGTCTAGATCCAAAATAAATTTATAACTGACATAACTTATTTTCAGTTATCTGTCTTCTTTAATAATCTATACAGTAAGGCTTTGCTTTGAAAACTGACTTTAAAAAAGCCCCATTGAATTCCAGGTTAAATGGCTCCCAGTAACACCACATCAGACTGGATCATTGTTTTGAACCAATATTTTCTTCCATTTTGCAGGTCGAGAAATTCACTTCTTAAAAACAGATTGGCTTATCTTTTTCTTCCTGTTCATCAGAGGTGTACTTCAGATTGAGTTAACATGTAGGCAATTAAAGAGATGTTCTAAGAAGAAAAATTACTACCCTTATCGATTTTCCAGACTGACAGTTTGGAGAAGATCCAAGGTTTTCTGTCTGCTACATATTTGCCTGCTGGATGAATAATTTATTTTTGAAAATTTCTATATAGCTCTGCGTAACTAAAATTATAGGAGTTTTAAGAAATGCACTAAGTTTATATAATATACTAATAGGATGAAGTGGTGCCTTATTAAGTTCATAAGACCATGCATTTTTGACATATCATACTGTTATTATATTGACTCCCTCTGCATCAACCTCCACCAGCTCCATAAAGGGAAGATGAAAAATAACAGTGGGAAGTCAATGACAAGAGACAAAGCAAAGCTGCAAATCTGGAGCAGCATTTAGTTAAAAGCCATAATCACAGTGAAGTTTTTATTTCCTTTAACATTTCTATTTTATAGGATAATTTCTGCTATAAAGCATTCAAAATGGTTTATTTTATCATTCTGAAAATGTTAATCTAGGCTGGCGTGAAACTCTCCAAAACCATCCTGGAGACAGGCTACGGCAGGTCACACCAGGAGTAAAGTCAGCTCATTTTACCTTATTTCTAAAGCCAAAGGTATTACTGTTTGACTGCGAACAAAATGATACAAAAATGGGAGCTAAAAGCCAAATCCTGTTGTTCCTCCTCCTCTACCAGGTGTTGGCAGAGGACTATTAGCTATTTGACTACACCAGGAGGGTGTGTGGTCAGTATGTGCCTGAGCTCCTAACCAGCCACACACGGCAGTGGTAGTCACGCAACAGATAGCAAAGGGCAGACGGGAGTGAGAGAGGCCAGCACATCTACCAAGAAACCATTTTCTTTAGGAGAGGAGCACAATGGTTGTGCTAGAACTCACAACCAGCATCTGGTTAAGTGGGACTCCCCAGTGAGGGTCCAAGTAGTTGTGCCATGTGCTATAGCAGGTTCTCACATTCTGGTAGTGAATTTTTTTAATCTGCATCATATATGGCCTAAAAAGGCATCTTTGCCTTTGCAGTATATCAGAGTTTCATGGGATACAATGGTATTTTGCAATTAATGGATAGATCAAGCCCATGCAAGGGCTTGCTCATTGGGAAATGGTTCTTTGTGTTTATTTGTATTGTTTGCAGACCAACATTAAGCGCTGAAATTAGTTTTTTACAGCATATAAATAACTTTGCCTTGTTCATCTTTTCCTGCCAATACAAAGTAAAACACCGAAATCCCCCTCCATGTTTCATTATTAGTCTCCAGAAATCTCTTCCTTCCCCTTTGTCTTTTATATGTGGCCTTATAAAACAAATGAGTTTCTGAGTCATAGTAATACATTCTTAAATATGTCTTTCCCATTTCCTGAATGCTAATTGACCTGCATAAGCCTGATCATGTGGTTCCTTTAATAGGGAGCTGTTGTTTTTCTGTTAGTAAAATATAGGGTGGCATGATGCTGTTGTTCTGTATGCAGAGCTCCTACTTAAAATCTGTAGTTTGCACAAGAATCGATAGTAGAATATGTTAACAGCTGTTAGGATATTACATGCAGAGCAGCTCCAGATATTTTATCACATACTTCACAATCTTATTTAGAATTTACTAAATATACTGAACCAGAAACAGTAATGCCTGCATAAAAAGACTTCAAAACCAGTGACTGACAACACATCTGTGTGGGTGTCCCAATTTGTCTGCATACCGTGATCCAGCTAGGCACCATTTTGAATGCTTCTAAACTGCTTCTGTGATTCAGACACTGTGTCCCACTTTCTCTTTTTTTTTTTCCTCTCTATGCAGTCACATTAAGGAAGGAAATATACCAGCGTTGCTGAAGATTTATATTTATACCTACAACTAGAATATGCCTTCAGGCACAGCCTCCAGCAAGGAGTAGTGGGTAAGCAAGAAGCATCCTCAGGAATAACCTCTGGGGTACCAGCATGTGTACGTGTCTGTTGGAAACAGAAGAGCTGCCTCCTTGCCCCAAGGGAGATAGCATATTTACCACTTGCCTTTAACAAGGATGACTTGTAACGCTTTCTGTGCTAGCACATCTCTGCTGGTGGATGCACTGAAAGAAACACAACTCTTCCTGCCCTTGTAATTCTTATATGCATGGTGCCCACTTACTCAGTGCAGTTTGAGAATCAGGGGCATGTGGCCCCCCAAAAAAACCTTGTAAAATACCGCATAGTTTTCTTTCAAATATTCAAGATGAAGAAGCCATTTAAAACAATTCACCCAATTATTTAACTCACTTTCAAAGGATTAACCACTGCAGAGTTAAGCCCCATAATGGATTATAAACTGTAAGATTTTTACTTTTCCATATATTCTTACTGGGGAGGAAGATAGAGGTTCCTTCCTCAGATTTATAACCAAAGGAAGTTGTTTCTAGAAGCACTCTATAAAAAGTTTTTAGGTTTAGGTGTACCAAAATACATCCTTTAAAATGGAGAAGGGAGCTATTCTGCATATTAGTACTTTGCTGACATCCTCAACACACACTAAGAGTCAAACATTAAGATATGTCTTAAATTGGAGAAACGCCACAGAAGTCAGAGCTATTGCATGCATAAATGATTATGTTGTGCTTAGGTATTTAAAGCCTACTCGTCAGGGACAGTATTAATTTTTGGGATCTTTTCTGGCTATTCATCACTGTGAATTGCAATCCAATTTTTTCAGTGTATTTTTTAAACTATGTCAGGCATTCAGAAATGTTGCTAAGCGCAACAAAATTTTTACATACACTGCTAATTCCATCTGACATGGAGAACCCAGTATTTTTCATGTTAGTGCTTATGTTCAGATGATGCAGTTTCATCTTCATTTCTATTTAAGGTAATCAAGACCATAAAAAAATCCTTTACTGCCCTCTCTATCTAAACTCCACGTTTAGAATCTTTGTGTACCCTGAAGCAACTCTGAAGCACCTGGGTTTCCGTTTTTCACCAACACTAAGTATTTGAGTGTGCGAGGACATAGGAAGGATATAAAAATGAAAAACAAACCTGCCTCTCAAACATGTTTGTTCAATGTCTTCTTCTAGCCTGTGTAGATTGAGTCTCATCTGCCCATTAAATTACAGTGTAATTTAATCAGTATCAGTTTCTCTTTTATCAGTGTTTCTACTATCTGTCCCCTGCAGAAAGCCTGGCTTGATGGCTGAGTGGTTTTAGATCTTACCGTCTTCCTTTCTTTAGCTTGCATTATACTACTAAGAACATAATTGCCACCGTGTCAGTGCAAAAGTACTTCTAGGCCAATTTCCCATGTCCGATGCTAAGGGAAGGGGTATGCTAAAGGGGGCATATGCAAAATGGTCTTTCCCTTAACATGATCCTTCCAGACCTCTTTTTTAAGGCCTTTGGATTATTTCTGTCATGGGGGAAGGTAAGGTCCACAGCTAAACTTGCAGTCCAGGACCAGGTTGTTGAGGCCATAGAAACTGATGAAGCATCTATCTCCTTCCGCTTCTGACATGGCCACTCAGGCTTCCTGCAAGAGAAGCAAGGGCAGAAGGGACACTGTCTGAAGCCATGACTCATTGTAGCCTGAAGAAAGGAGACAGCCAGGGATAGGATCTAGGAGTGGGGAAGCACTTCTGTGTTGCACATTATTGTCATAGCCCATCTCCAGCCTGCCTGCAGTTATGTGACATGAGCGCCCTCTTCCAGGCCAAACAGCTTTTCCTAAGGCCTTGCTCCATTGTATCCTTTGGTATCTCAAAGTCTTAATGTATCTGCAAAGCCTGAAGATCCATAACAATAGGGCTGGTTGGTGTACGAGTTAGCTTCTCCATTCAAGACCTTCTGAGGCACCAAGAGATGCCCGTAATATCTCCTCAGCCACTGAACCAGCCTTGCTGCGAGCACGGCAGAGAACTCATCTATGAACTACAAAGATACAGGGATGCTAGAAATGGCCATCTAGTGTAAGATATATTAGGATTCAGTCACCTTGCTTCCTTATCTTTAGAGAGCTGTCAAATCTTTGTGAAAACTCCCTGGTTTCCCTTAATAGAGTCTCTCAAATACTGGTGTATAATTTATCCAGGCCTGGTACTCTGTCTTGTATTAACAGCTCTAATTGCTCAGTTATCTGCTCCAGTGCATTGGAAAAGCCGTTTAGTATGCTACTTCCTTCCACCCCCAGGAAATTTATCTCTGCTTCTGTGATGTTATCTTCTGCTTCCTTAAAAAATACAAAAATCACGTTAAGATTTTAGAATAGAATAAATAGAATCACGTTAAGATTTTCCATAAAATCGGAATTATGCTGCACTAGAATCACGTTAAGATTTTCCATAAAATCTGTTCCTGGTTCCTGTGTAGCTAACCTTTCCTATGCTTGTGTGTTTCTTCAAAAAGCAGAGGTTTGGCAATTCTGCTTTTCTTTCTAAACAATTAAGGATATTCTAAAGAATATTTAGCAAACTATGACTGCCAGCATCCAATACACATCAAGTATAAGTCCAGATATGGGTAACCATTTTGGGTAGAGCTGGACAAACAGGATGTCAGTGAAAAGAAAGTGGCATTTTGCTATAACCTGAAATGATTTGAAGGAGCTGACTCGTGATAACAGAACGTAAGTCGGGGGTTAAACACAGTCTGCTAACTACAGGAATCTGTACTGGGAAAAAGACAACAGCCTGGTGCTGCATTATGGTAATCTTTTTTCAGTATTTGAAATATGAACTTGGTTTTGAAGGTGGGTTCATGCGAGAGACGTGTTTTCATTCCTACTTTTTTATTCATCCATGACCAGATAAGTGAAAAAACCAGCCTCTTATTTCCCACATACAGCCAGAAAAAGAAAGGATTTTCCTTGACAGCTATGAGTGCCCCAACTATATTTCCCGCAAATCTATTTCTAGGGGAACAAGTTGCAATTCAAAGGAAAAAAAAAAACTGTAATCCAGATTACAGCTAAATTTAATGAGATGGAAGCCGCCAGCAAGTACATAGAACATGCTACACTGCCTTAAAATAAAGGGGCACGTTATTTTCCAAAACACAGATTTATCCAGTTCTACCTGTTATTTGAACAAATACTCAACCATGTTAGCAGAACTATAATTTTGCATTATATTTAAAGAGTACAAATTAATCTTTAACATATCTGTACAATGCTATGATTTCATAAGGCTATGAATTCTTTGTTAACTGATCTTTTTTTCTGTTTTAAAAAGAGCCCATTGCTACTGCGTTTGCAGCTTTTTAAAAGGCTTACATTTGGAATGGAAAGAAACTTGCTTTTGGGAACAATAAATGTTGCTAGTTGAGAAAAAGCAGGAGTACTGTACCCTGTCAAAATGATTGAATGATGCTCTGAAGTCATTCATTTGTTCCTGGGTGATACCTTTGGCATCTCTTGTAAGGATCTGAGTCTCAACCTCATTGATAGTTCGAGCAATGGTGGTAAGTAGGAGCTCCCATCCAACACGGATGTGCTATGAGAGAGAAAATACTGATTTATTAAAGAATCAAATATGTTCTTCTAAGAGTATAAAAAGTAGAGTAAGCAAAAAATCAGCTCTAAATATTTATGTGATACCTTTTCCATACCACTAACTCTATATTATGACCAAGGATCATTACAAATAAAAATGGCCTTCAGAAAATATGGAACTGGTTTCTAAATGGGTACTTCTTCACTGAAAGTAAAAATAAGTGAAAATAAAACAAGTCTTATGAGATTATCAGAAAGTCTGCCAAATTCTATCCTCTGTTGCAGTCTCTTCAAATGAGGGAAGGTAGTTATATGGCAGAAGAGGGCAGAATAAACTAACAAGTACAAAAGGGAGTAAATGGCTACCTCCATAGTATAGTTGGTGTGCTTGTTGTCAAACACCAGGGCTTCTTGTATAAGCTGATGATCTCCTTCCAGTTTGTCAATGTTGTGTTTATAGTTAATGATATTATGCTCATATTGCTTCAGCTGATTCATCTGGTCCTCCAAAGGCCCTGTCATTTCAATAGAGCTGCGGGCAATTTCCTGTCAAAAGAAACAAAGACACATCCCCGCCCCGCAAAATTTAAGCTTCAGATTTGCTAATTTGACCAACATTCACATAAATATGTAATATTTTCATACTAAGAAGCAATAGTAATAAAACCTTCATAGAGCAGAGACAATAAATTTTACTGTAGAAAACACATTTCAAAAGAAACGTGGCACATTTATTTCTAAAATCAGTATTGAGATCCCAGTGATCCCAGTATCTTTCCTTTACAGAAAGCAGAAGCTAAATAGTAATTGTTTAGTGATTGATTTTTCAAAGCTACATCTCCTGCTCACCATCAAGGTACCACTTGTACAAGCTTCCACAATTTTAAAAATCATCTTATCAGGTGCTAAATACTTCAGGATCAAACAGCTCGTGAACTATCATGGAGACTGCTGTTGACCTGTATATAAAGCAGAGATAAAAAATTATAAAACACTTTGTTTGTCAGCTTCTGCATGAGAGTCTGACACTCACCTCCATCTTGGTCTGGATCCATGGCCCAATGACATTGGCCTGAGCAGCAAACTGGCGACGCAGGCGCTCGTTGGCATGCTGGCGTGCTAGTTCCTCCTGCAAGGATTGATCCCTCTGAGGCACCAGCTGCTTCACCTGTTACAGTGGTAAAGCACTAAGTGTGAGTAGTCACAATTGAATAGTTTAAAAACAAATGGAACAAATAAGCCTACAGTTACTAATTTTTCTTATTGGTCTGAAGGTTGATATCAGAAGGACAAGCCAAAAACATGATCACTATTTTATTTACCAGTTCTATGCTAACATAAGAAATTGCTAACATGGTCTTGGGCAGCCTGACCAGAGAGACTGACATGGAGAGAGACGAAATTCTCACCTCTGACTGGATTCAAGTTCAAGACAATTATTTAACTTGAACTGTTATTAGAGCAGTTACTTTATTTTTCTTTTGAAACACAGATGATTTTTCAATCTCCAAGAAATTGTTCTAAGAATAGTCGGTGCAAAACATTTTATTTGAGTACAGCCATTACAATAGGATAACATGAGACACATTCCATCCATCATGTATATCTGAAGATCTCTAATACATTGCAAATGCTTTTTTTGGCTTACCCTTCTGGATTGCCCTGGGAGATTCTGAATTTATTGCTTGGTTTTTATAACCCATTGAGGGTGTGTTCTTGTCCGTGTAAGTTTATGTATTTGGTAAATTCATGCATTCTACACAATAATTTACTTTCAGCATATTATCTGTCTTGGTACCTAATGAAATAAAATTTGTGTGATCGCTCTAAGAGCCTCTCTTTAATACCTCCCCAGTAATTTTTTAAGGTAATTGCCAATTTCTGTCTAATTGGACAGAACATTAACGGTCCCAAAGATGCTAATTTTTTATAACATTTGTGAAAAGCAGCAGCTGGGTAGAAGAGAAACACAAACTACTGTTTACACTGAGAGAAAGAATACAATCATTTTCTGTTCTTTTGACAGCACCCCCTGACCCATCCACCGGCCAGCCACCAGCTCTGCACTAGTCCCAACACGTGCTTCTCTTGCCCCACCAAAAAGCCAAAATGGACATAGGTAACACTGAGTGATGGGAGCAAGGGACATTGTGAAACAAGCCTAGCAAACATAAGGGAGAGCATAAAATACTTTAGAAAGTTCATTCTGGCATCTGATGTTTTGGAATAATTTGCAGATTTATGGTAAAGTTCTCTGAATATTCTCAGTATTCCTAAACTAGAATATTATCTTACAATGTCCTTTATGTATTTAGCATACGTTACCTTTTCCCACTTGGTACGAATCTCTTCCACAGTAACAGTGCTGTAAGGATTGCTTGCACTTATTCTCATGCTGTAACTCTGAATAACTTTTTCAACTTCGTTCTGGATTGACAGTATGGCCTGTCTTTCACCATCTGCCTCTGGCAAAGTAGCTTTAAATTGATCATGTGCAGAGATTAAACTCTAAAATCAGAAACAGAGAGGGAAAGCATGAAAACTTTAATGTTCCTTCCAACATCCGGAAGATCTGCTGTAAATAAGCACAGCTCTTCTCTCAGTCTCCCAAACACCCTGTCTACATGTATCTGTAGATACAGGAAATAATACATGTAAATACATTCATGAAACAGCCCTCATTGACTTTATCAGGACCTTCGCTTCTTCCATGATCTCTGGAATATGCTTTCATACAAATGAAGAACCCTATTTATAACAGAGCAGACATTGCCTATCACAAAGAAAATGTCACGACAGAGTACGTTTTTTTTCCTTACACGTGTTCTACTCTCCAAGAAGGAAAAGCTTCCTTTCTTGTCTTCCCTATGACTGTAAGCCAAAAAAGAGACAACCATTTACCTGAATTTCCTCTATGCTATGAACAATAAACATGTCCTGTAGGTCTTCCATAGCACCTTCCATCCAGTTGTTGAAAGGAGCAGCTCTTTTGGCAAACTCCAGGTGAAGCTGATCAATTGTTTCGAGCAATTTCTCTGTCCTCTGTACAGGTTGGGAAAGGTACAATCCTTTGTTACTAGGGCAAGACCTAACTCCACACACATACCCACCCATGCGCAAAGTCATGCCTCATCTTTTCAAAAGCAATTGATTGTATTGTTGACTGATTTCACCACCTGCTTTAAGGATTCTCACTCAAGGCAACAGGACTAATTGCAGTAAAGATACTCTCATATCCAACATGTTAAAAGGGGTGTATACCTTTGAAAGATAACAAGTGAAATGACTTTTTCACTACTGATATTTTAAGTATTTTTGTTATTGTAATCTATCTGCAAATCAATTAAAATCTGCTAATCTTGCTTTAGTAATTTCTTGTAAGTATAAAAAGGAAGAGTTAGACATATGTTTTCCACTTTGGCATGTATGTGTGTGACTCTCTTCTTAAGGAACAAAGTTTTGGAAAGTATCTCAGTGCTTTGGAATACTCACTAACAAAAAAATTAACTGAGTGCTGGCCATTATCCTGTACCTCACCTGATTCAGCTCAGACAAGTATGAAAAGGTAAGCACCTAATGGCTTTTGTTATCCTTGCTGGACATCAAATTCCCAAAAAGTGGTACTATAAACCGCATGCCATTTGTTGCTGCTTTAGGACTGTCCTTGGCAGGTGAGCACAGTCAAGTCTGCTCTGAGCAATTCAATCTATTTGCAAATGAAACCACACCAAAATGAAATGGAGATCTGAGGAAAGGGTTTATTGCTGTTTGGACGCCAAAGTGGATGCTCAATGGCACTGGTTCCAGACCTGGAACAAATGGTTCATTCTCCCGTCCCTGCCTCAGCTGAGCTGCTGATTATTGATCATGGTTTACCTCCAGTGCCTCTCTCCTTTTCTGAGTAAGTGTTCCCAGGCTGTCCCATTGGTCACATATCTTTTGGCATCTATCGTTGACACTTGCAGCATCATGGTAGTCCAGTTCACTAAGAAAGAGTGAAGACAAAAATCTGTGTGACTTTCTGAAAGGCAGGAGCAGTTGCATTGTCCACACTCCTCCACTGGACCTCAGTAATTCTCTCCCTCTTTTTTGCAATATTCCTCCTCCAGGTAAGCAAGTGTTGCAGTATAGACATGTGTGATCTAGGCATTCAGCATTTCAAGAAGCACAGCACAGGAACAGGATCAACCTCCTCTGTTGTGAGAAAGATCAAGTATCCATCTGTGACATCCAGGTATTAAAGACAATTAAGGTGTCTAACCATCTTTGTCTCAGCTATTCCTGTGGCACAAGCAATTTGATCTCCTGAAGACCAGAATGCTTCAGTCTGGGGCTTTATCAAGTTTCTGAAGATTGGTACAGTTTTAAATTAATTGGCCTGAAATATACATTTTGTTTTAAATAATCCAATGATCCTTTCCAGCCTCATATGCTCTGAAATTATTCAGCTGAGACACAGACCTCAGGTTGCATTCAAAGCATAATCTCTCTTTCATAGGCCTGGCAATACTAATAGGGGCTGCTCAGGTCTGGGGCACAGAGAACAATTTTCATCTTCCTCTCCAGGAACTCCTCACAGAGCTACACCCTAGAACTGACTGGTTCAGAAAACAGGAATCTCCAGAGCCACGTATGCCACCAGCATGAATCAGTGCACCCACAAAGGATGTAGCAGTTAGCATTGCTTTTTCACCTGCTTAATAGGCTTATATTATCCTGACAGAAAGCAACTTAGTATTCTGCCTAAGACTGGAATAACTTTTTTAGTCTCTGTTCTGAGATTCTGCACTGAGTCTATCTCAAATTGAATTTTTGATCTGTGGCAGATAATCCCCTTGGTTCTGCTGAAGCCATCATAACCATAATGTGTTTGGCACTTTGGAAGCTCACTTTTATTGCTAATCATCATCCCCTGAATTTAGCTCTTGGCTGCTCCTTGAGGACACTTTGCCCAGTACCAAACATTGCAGAGATTGTGATTATGTGACAGCATGGCGACATGAAGCTAAGATTTACTTTAAGGCTTGAACAAGGCATTAAATGCAGATAGAATTTATTCCTTTCTTTTGAACATTCTTCTTTAGGCAATTGGCAAGAGGAATGTACAGATCACTTCTACCAATAACTTAGGGAATCAGAGAGGACAAAATGAGAACAGAGGTAGCTTTCCTCTGTGAAGCTACACTGTAGGCCAGGGGCAGTGTTCATGTTTCCTCCTCTAATCTCAGTCAGAGCAATCTGTTTCGGGATAAAGTTGAGAAGTATGCGAACCATTCTGTTTAAAAGAGGCTTCAGACGTGCCGCAATCAATCAACTGTTGAAAGTGAAGAATAGTAAAACAAGTAAAAATAAAATGCCATAACAATTTTTAAAAATAACAAAACAACCCAAAATTGTGAAAGTAAAACTGTTATATGTAAGGAGAAAGCTGCCAGCAAATCATACTATACAAGAGCTCCTTAACTCAAAAACTTGATTCCTCCTTCAGAGCAAGCCTTTTTGTTAGCCTTCAAGGGATGCAACAAAAGCCGTCAAGAAATTTTAAGTCAGAAGCATGGAGTTTTCAATGAGATATATTTTGCTGCTATGAGTTTTTGGCTAGAAGTTGGGTTTTTTTAACTACAGCATATTGAGATTATTAGATGATGTTCCTGTGTGAGCTGTGAGCTCACTAAGTGGATGGGATGTGGAGATTTGTATTCTGGTCTCTTTTCGCATACCAAATCTAACACACCAGAATACGGACAGGGTATTTTTTCCATGTACTCCAGTATTTGCAGTACTGCAAATTTTATTTTTCCTTCAATGGATCACTTATCTCCTTTTGTCAGTTAGGATAAGGGCAGGTGTCCTTCCATGAAAGTGAGGGACTGATTGTACCAGCTCTGATCAAAGTCCTGGAAGGTAATGTGCAACGTTCCTCCACCAGCTCTGCCAGGGAGGTTCAGTCATTCCCCATAAGATCTCTGCTATCCTATTTCTTCCAGGGATATGTGCTGTGGACAAATAGGTAGGAGAATAATATTATCAAAACAACTTTTGGAAAGGGCACCCGTGGGTCAAAAATCGTAATTTTAGATCACCAAGTGGCATTAAACAGTGTAGCTCCACTGCCTTTCTGGGCCTGCTGTAGTTTACTTCAAATAAGTGTATTATATGTGTCGAAGAACATTTTTCTGCTCAAAGCAGGAACAGAGGAAGAAATAACAACTCATAGGAGATTATTTACTTGGAAATAAAACACAGGTTTACATTCCTTGTCCTATTAAATTTTGTATCTCTCTCAACATTGAAGCTATGAAGAGACTAGATTTCAGATTTTGTAAAAAGAAGTTTTGCTTATCATGCATACACAAAGTACTGCTGCACATGTGTTACAGAGCTTCCAAGAGAACACTCATTTCTGTTTGTTTGGTTATTTGAAATCTACAGCCTTTAGAATTTAAAAATCATTAAGCTATTCCTATTGATCTTACAAGTACTTCAATCTTATCTGTAAAGAATTAAAAATTTAGTCAAATTTTATCCTGATCCGGAGAAGCACTTAAGTATGAACTCACTATAGGAACAGTGATAGTGTCACAAAAATAACCTGCTGAGCAACATGCTTTAGAACTGCTTCAGAACCAGGCTCATGTTAATCATGCACGTAAGCACAATTTGAGCGCAGGTTTCCAGAAGCAAAAAGACTCTCCAAATCAGAGTTACAGATAGTGGTCGTCTTGGGTGAAAATAAGTTGCTATACTAGAAGTGATGGATATGCAAGAAACTACAATCCAAAAATTTTATCCTGATGATTGAAATGAGCACACAAGACCATAAATGAATATGGCACTTCATAGTACAGCTCACTCAAGTTCTATTTAGCATTTGCTATGTCATAAATGGCAAATCCCATTTTAGAAATGCCTGACTTTTTCCAGCTTTGTATATAGCCCTATCCATGCCTTATCATGCCTTATTGCCAAGGATTTTAAAGTCTATACAGGCTGGAACACAACAATCTTATAGCAGCATCCTGGCTGGAATCACCTGCTTGCACACACACACAAATCCTTTATCAAAACAGCATCAATCAACAAGCTTGTAGCAACTTTAACCTTAAGCACACAGCAGACTGAGCTGCTGCAGCAGAAAATACCAGAACAGGCAGGAAACTGTAACTGGTAGAGTCCAAGGTGACACAGCAATTTTTCTGCTTTGAAATAGCAACATTAGGCAGCCAAGAGATTGACTAAAACAAAACATGGAGGTGTACTGACTTGGAATTTAGACACAGATGATGATGATTTCTATAAGGGCCTGATCCAGTGACAAAAAAAAAAAAAACAACAAGAAAAAAAATACCTACATTGACTTCAACAGGCTTTGGATCAGGTGCCAATGCACATTTCTTAGCATTCAGACATTAGTCAATCCTTCTTTAAAAATATGAATGGAGAAAGAAATTAGCATTTTCCTCCATAATTTCATTCTTTAAGGAATTATGTATAAATAATTAAAATCAGTATTTGAACAGAAGCTGCCCATTTGCTTGCAGCTAATAATAAAACTTGACCTTTATGACCTTTCATTCAGTGATGTCCAAGGGCATTAAGCTTAAGTGAGCTACTAAGTCTCAGTGAAAAATCAGACACTGATAGCCCCATTGTATGGAGAAGCAGAGAAGTTAAAGCAGAGCATCTCTAAAAGCAATGGGTTTTCAGCACCTTTGCAGCTCAGTCCACAAATAACTTGTTTAACTTCACACAGCAAATTACTGAAACAACTGAGAAGAGACAATCCTAAAATAGACAGGATACAGTGTTCACTTGCGTCACCAGAGGTAAAGGACACAGGGTTCAAAACGCTGGTAAGCAGATGCTGTGCTATGTATGCTACATTCCCAAAGTTTCTCATCTCTTGTAAAGCTGAAGCTGAATTAACAATGATCAGGCATTTCAGAAACTTTCTTTAGTATAAAGAGGAACAAATAACTCCACAACAGAGATTAAGGCGTGACAGAAGGTGTTTTGTAAGCTCACGTTCTCAGTGAAATCTCCATCCTCTGTGTTTTTCAGACTTCTTTCACACTAACTAAAAACCAATACTTACTCTGCCCACTGTGCTTTACTTTTCCTTCTTTAAAAGATCTTGAAAAATAGGATTTTTCTTCTAAATCCATTTGAATTATATAATTACTGTAAGTGCTGCTGCTATCAGGTATGAACTACGTTTTTAGAACAACTCTCTGATTTTTAAATTTTTTATGAATGTGGAGCTGTTTATAAGTCATGGTCCTTCACAAAGTGAAAAGAGGGCATGTTTTTAACACTTGATTTTTGAGTAGTAACTGTTTTGCCTATTCAAGAAAGTGAGAAACTGAAGCTTAGAGAGTTGAAGCCAAGGCCAGGAATCTGGGAATTTTGATGGTGGCTCCTGTTTCGATCACTACCGCGCATCTGTTCCTGTTGGCTTTACAGATTTATACTGCGGGTGAGCAATGAATTTAAGTATGTGCCAAATGGCTAAGATCAGGAGCAGCGCCACTGATTTACAGTACAAAACCACTGCAATTAACTGCATAAGACTGTAAAGTCAAATGTGCTTAGCTTGGTGTACACACCAGGCCAACTTTACCAGAATAGGGACATCAGTATATAACAGTACAGTCCTGTCAGTGTGGGCAGAGCTTTGCTGACAAAACTGTGCTTCACACAGGTGAATTAACAACCTCCCCACAAAAAAAAAGCAAGCTCCACTGATAAAGACAGAGTTTAGCCAGAGTAACTGCATCAACACTCAGGACTTCTGCTGCCATAAGGGTGTCTGTCAGTCAGGGGCCTTGACTTTCACATCCCTTACCTATGTAGCTGATGTCAACAATAGAGATGTAGCCTAAATGTGTTGTAGAATTATTCTCAGCTTTGGTTGTGTTTTCTCTGGGCATAGTATGCTGAGTGAGCAAGTGTTGGTCCTGTGGCTAAGTTGATGGAACTGTGGGTGAAAACTCCTGCTCTCCTATAGGAGAGCTTGTGTGCTTGATTACTTGTGTGACCCTGAGCAAGTTATTTAGTTTCCATATGCCCCACTACCCTTTCTGTAAAATGGAGGCAATGGCACTTCCAAATATAATATGAAGAGATTGTGAAAATAAATATATGAGAGACAACTAAATCTTCAGAAAAGTCAGTGCATGACCCACTATTATAGAGATAATTTAGGGATGTGAAGCCTTTTGGAAAGACCAATATACTTGTGAGAAAATACTTGATTTTAAAGTGAAGACGCTTGGTCTGTAATTTGTATAATTGAAATTGTTTTCTAAGTTCAAAAAGTCATAGGTAGTACCTCTCAGCAGACCATATGAACTGAGAAATAAACACCTCCAGCATTCCCATCAACACACAACGGACTCATCAGTAGAGCTAATACTAAAAGTTTACTGTTAAGTCAATTTTAAAATTTTTGTTTTCAAATAATTTTGGTCAGTTGAGTATCTATATTTGGTTGGGGTAAGGGGGAGATGAGGGAAAGGTCTCAGTGACCAGCTCAGATAATATACTTATGAAGCTATCTCCGGAATTCTTACGTTGGTACCTATGACACTATCAAATTCATTGGAAAGAGTTTATCGCAAAGTTAAATGTCAGCAGCTGCAAGCCTTTAAATGGAACATACTTCAGCTCCTGGGCAATGGCAGCGATCTGTTCCACCCTGTCCTGGTGAGCAGCCAAATCGCTCTCAAAAGCTTCATGTTTCCTTAACATGGCGCGGATTTCTGTCAGAGAAGCAGATTCATAATCCTTCTGAAGTAAGATCTGCTCTTTGCCTGAAAGAGAAAATTAAAATATTAGTAATTTTTTACTAATTTTTTTGTTAGAAAATTGCAAATTTAATCAACTTTTTAAACTGAGGCATGGTGAAAATTACATGTATGAGATGAAGTCCCACCCCCACTGAAATCAGTGGCAACTTGTCAGCACAACAGTGTTAAGTAGAAATATATATTTTTAAAGATCTCTCAGTAATTCCTTCATTCTTGCATAGGCTGTTTATACTGGTCTAAAATAGCGAGTATTACATTGCCTGAGAAACTGGCATAAAAATGGTACACTGGCAAAAACTGGGGCTCTAAACTATTGTGGTAAGTCTTTTGTAACATAGACTTATGAAACCAGAAATCACACTGCTGTGCTCAATTTCACTCCTACTAATGATCTGTTATTCTTCTTCATGTTCTGCCTTCAATTCATTATTCATTTCAGCACTTCCAAAAAAAAAAAAAAAAGAAAAAAAAAGAAAAGATTGAGATGTGTGGCTGCCTGTTGTATCAAACACTGAATTTTAAGTGGAAAATGCCAACCTATTTACAAAAGGCTAGAGAAGCAAAGAGGAAATCAGAAACTGAAATGTTACTCCTCAGCAGCTCCTGTGTTGGACAACTGAATCTATACAGACAGCCTCTACAACTGCAGCTCACCACACGGCATTACACAGCTCTGTGAATTCTAGAGCCAGAAGGGACTATTGTTTCACTTGCTACGTACCAGCTTATGTGAAGTTTTCCCTACCTAACAGCCATTAACACGTCATCATGAGTAGTTTACGCTCAGAAAATAGGCTCTCAGGGCTGATAAATGCTGTCGTTTCCCTTCTAGTATCTGCTTGGCAGCCATTTACAGCCTTGTATGCTTCCAGCAACTGTCTTATGGGATGGACTCTGGTTTACTTTCACAGTGTGAAAAGATCCTAGCTGGAAAAAGCCAGAAGCATGGCAGAAGCAGGAAGACTGTTGTCAAGGCAAACAATAGCATCATAGAGCAGATCCATGTTTAATGGTCCCCAGCAAAACTGTATGCTAGTGTATGGTCCTATAGCTGTTACAACTACACGTAAGGTCAGGTTATCCTTAAAAAACAGAACTATAAATGGGGTGTAATCCAGGGTATGGAGCAAAGCAGAAATGAGTCCATTAGCATGTAGTTTATGGGGACTATTCAAAACATCATGATGACCAAATGATAATCAACTCAGAATAACTCTGTTAATAATTTCACACTTAACCAGTGGTGTCACTGTGTTCCTGGTTGGATTGCTGGTGTACAAATACATAGGACTCCATTAGCAGTAATGGCCTCTATTCAAATGCTGAATATTCCCATTAAGTTTGACTCACTACCTCAAGTTACATATCATTAGCAACATGCCTACAAGTTAGGATCATGACTATAGTCAACAAAACCTGCAATTTTATCTATTATTTTAGGTTTCTAAAACTGTCCAAACTACTTATGAGTGAGTTTCTGGCTGGCAAATATTCAGCACTGACAGTTTAACTCTGAACATTAGAACATTAAAAATGTTAAAAGCCATCTTTGCTCACCATATGCCCATTGTTCATGAGTGGAAGCCTTCTGCCTAAATTTCTCAGCCAAGTGTTCAAGTCTTTCCAGTCTTCGTATTTCATTCAGCAGCCACTCTTCATAGCCTTTCTCAGCTTGTTCAAGTCTCTGCCAAGCGCCAGCAATATCCTGTGAAGAGAATACATGGGAGAGAGGGAATGAAACTATAATTTCTTTTTATCCAAATTTGCAGATCTCTGATTCATTCACAATTTTGCTCCAAAAAGAGAAATTTTAATGTCCAGATTTTTTAAATCACAGAATCATAGAAAATGTTGTCAGGCAGCTCAGGAAGTCTTATAGTCCAGACATCTGCTCCTAATAGCGCGTTCTATTCAGGTGGGTTCATGAAAGGAACCCCTATACAAATGGCTTCCAAGCATAGCTACACATTCAGTGTCTTCACGATATATTGCTTTTACCTCCCATTTTACAATGTGCGTATTCTTTTATGATATACCCATCTGTTATCAAAATAAAAGTCCTTTGCTCTCGGAAGTTGACAATAGGAAAATAATTAGTATCAAAAGGATTTGGAGCGTATTTTATCTGGAATACAAATTCATTTCACTTTCTGTGGTGCACAAAGTTTTGTGAGCTTCCTCAGAAACTCAAAGGCATGAGTAGGAAACTGAAGTAACAGGGCCCTTGTTTTCTGTATATGGGGAGTGGACAATGGCCCTTTTCAGATAGTGCAATCGCCTCTTTATCAAATCTGAGCAACCAAAACACAATGATAGAACAGAGTACAGAAACAGGTTTGCTATATTCCACAGGAAATGTTTTGACCCACAGTCAACTCACAGTACTTATCAGCAGATGAGAATTCTTGGTACTGACTATTCTTATCTTCACACAAAGATAAGACACAAAGAAAAAACAAAATTTAATTTTAAAAAGTAGAAAAAAGCAGAAACATATATTGAGCAATGTCTCTTTCTATAAGTCTGGTGACGAAAATGTCAGTGAAACCACTGTGAGTTTTGCTTAAATAAACAATATTTGGCCTCACTGATAGAGAACTATTCATAATACTCCCAAAGGAAGCTCTGTATTGTCTCACGTCTCAAGACAATTTGCTCTTGGAGAAAGCCTTCAAAGAGGCAAGAACATGCTTAAGAGAAAGCCAGAATCTAGAATGAAAGGGAATGTGTAAAAAGAGTCATTTGATATTGATAAAGTGCAACAAACTGAAGTTTCTGAGGATGACTTAAAATGGCATTTCAATCCTTCCCGTTGAAATTTTTGTGAGAACGTTGATAAAAAGGAGAACAGAATATTGGTGCCTCCTTTACTTACTGAAACCATTTTTCCCTCTGATGGCATGAAAGCTGGCCGATTGCTGATTCTCAGTTTTGTCTGCAGGGTGTTGAAATTGATCTCCAGTTGACATTTCTCTTGGACTTTGGGAGGTTTGTGTTTGCGGCGGTAGTCCCGGAAATCCTCTAATTTCTTCTGCATAGCCTGCATTGTTTTTTCTGGGGTCCTGTTTTCCAGCCAAGGAATTGTCCGGCGAATCCATTCTAAAAGCTTTCAAACCAACACAAAAAATTGAAATAAAGGCAATGGAAAAGCAACCATAAAAAGATCATATTGAATGCACAAATCCTAATCAAGTTTGCTCCACTTTAATATTATTGACCAGTTGGTATCAGTGCCTTAATGGCAAGTAAGCACAAGATTTTCAAAGCTGAACAATACTTTTTTAACTAATTTGCCCAGATATTCTAGGTATTTCTAGAAATACCCTGATTTTCAGAAAGATGAACACACGTAAGGTGTCTCTAGCTAATTACTCAAAAACCTGAGCTACCCAAAATCACTTGCCACTTTCAAAAGTATTGGTCTTGATGTCTCAAGTAGTCATAGTTATGAGATCAGGACAGACACCAGCCAAGTAACTCAGGTCATATAAAAATCTTCACTCAGAAGTCCGTTAGTGCCAATGTAGCACTACTGTCTTTGTGTCTATGATCTCAGTATGTTTTTTCAGGTTATGCATTAAAGACAAGGGAGCTGTCACTTGTGTACTACTCATCTGTAGTCCTGACTCAACAAATTTGCCATGTACCAAGAAAGGACAGGAGGAACACAAGGTGCCCCCTTCTTCATTCATTTGCTGCCTGTGTTCACAGGTGCATTGTGAACACCCTGACAGACCCTGTCTGTCACACCCTGCAGTACACAAAGCCAGCAGGCTTGGTTGGAGTGACAGGATCCTGTATGTTCCACATGTGGTCAAGGATGGCTATCTCTGGAGATTACAGAAACAGCAAGCTTGGTCTTGGGGCAGACCAATGACAGTCCTCAAAACACCCTTTCTGGCACATTAATGAGACTGAGTGACTTGCTGGAGGTCACACAGGAAGTCTGTGGCAAAGGCATCACCTGAACCTTGACATCTTGGGCAACTGAGCTTTGTACCCTACCACTGTGAGATTTACCCTCATAGTGTCTTCACTTTGCTGTCTTGCAGAGAGTGCATAAATCTTTCAGCTTTCAGTATTTCATGAACATAATTATCACCACATTACAGATACAGCTGTCTTTACCTCACTTGCTAGTCTCTCATATTCTTCCATCAACCTCTCATTTTCCTGATTCACAGCAAGCACCTTACAGATCCGGTTAGCTGCAGTCTCAGCCTGTCAAACACAGCAAATAAACAGGACATGTTCATAAACACATTCTGAGAAAGGTACAGGCTTGGAGAAAGAAAGAAAATGTGGCTGCTGCAAATAAAAATCACATTGTTTTATAGTTGTTGATTTGTGCTCCTAGGTTACTTAGATATACATTTACCCTCCTTCTGCAGTCACAGATTCCAATGGCCTGAATATGGCACAGACCAGCACAGAAGTCACCTTGTTGTACAATGAAGCCTTATTATACAAGGAAATTCCACACTGCCACTATAGTTGTCTAATAAATCTTCTATTTTCAAAGACATCTTAGGCCATTCTTAGCTATCCTATTAGGTTATTTTTTTAAAATCACACCAAAAAAGTATTAGATTTGTTAGCCACACTGGAAAGACACCTGTCACGGTTTAACCTGGCAGGCAGCCAAATACCATGCAGCCGCTCGCTCACTCCTCCCCACCCCCCCAGTGGGAGGGGGAGAGAATCAGAAGGGTAAGAGTGAGAAAAATTTGTGGGTTGAGATAAAGACACTTTAATAGAACAGAAACGGAAAAATAATAATAATGATAAAATATACAAAATGAGTGATGCACAATGCAATTGCTCACCCGCGCTGACTGATAACCAAGTAGCGATCGCTATTTCCTGGAACACGCCTACCATTCATATACTGAGCATGACGTCACATGGTATGGAATACTCTGTTGGCCAGCTGGGCTAGCTGTCCTGGCTATGCTCCCTCCCAAAGCTTGGTTTTTTGTGTTTGGTTTAGGGGTTTTTGGGGTTTTTTTGTTTGGTTGGTTTGTTAAGCTGAATGTCCTTGACTAGCAGGGTACTTAGCAACAACTGAAAACATCAGTGTGTTATCAACATTCTTCTCATACTAAATCCAAAACACAGCACTAGGAGGAAATTTAACTCTATCCCAGCTGAAACCAGGACAACACCACATGTGATTCAGGAGTCCCAGACCATTCTATATCTGCATATCATATGTACATATACCCTTGAGAATATATGCAGCTCAACCACTGACAGCAAATCTTTTCATGCCTCCTGCCATATTTAAAATTTACATTAGTAGTTTGACATCACAGACCTATACTTCCATACAAATGTGAGTCTGGAGTATATCTAATCAAATAAATACTGTGTAGACTCCTGTGTTACAGAGTATTTGGAATTCCCCTTTTGCATGAATAGTAAAACCTTCATACCCAGAAGCAAGAGGGCACAACAGCATAGCTGTGCTGTGATAAGGTGTAGGGGGCCTACAAGACAGGCAGGGAAATTAAATCCTGAGGATGAAGGAAAAATATCATCAACTACTTTAAGGGTTCTTTTTTTTTTTTTTCCCCACATACATTGGGTTATGTCCATTTGTAGGCTAGAAATGTATGAAGCAGAACAGTGGGAAATACCACATTCTCATGTACCACATGAGAATCCTATCCTATATGCCAGATCTGCTACTGATGTTCTTGCCTTTTATACTAGTACTTTGATCCACAAATAATTCTGTTGGCTTCAGAGGGAACCAGGCACAAATACTGTGTTGGATGTCTTCTGTGCCTTTCTGCATCTTTAGGCATCTTTGAAAATCTAGCCCTAAATTACTACTCAGCATGAGTAAGTCTAGAATAGTCTCAATCTCCAAAAGACAAACATTCTTTTACGCAGCAAATGCATAAGATGATGATGGAGCAACAAAAAACAACTCCATTTCACAGTATCTTCAAATACAGTTTTTCTGAAATAGTCTTTATAATCACCAAATAAAGACCCAAAATTAGAAACAGGAATATCCACTGGAATTAAAGAAGTTCAACTTGCTACACAACATTTCACTAAAACAGGTTCAAGTGTTGGTTAAAAACAAGTATTAGTGCTCAAGTAATACTTGCAATTGTTAATTAAAACCACAAAGTAATAAATTAGGTTTTTTTAATAAACTAGTGGAAATGTGAAACAACCAATCAAAACCACAGCAACCTGAAGGGACAGTTGATTAATACCTGCTCTGCTCCAGCAAAAGCATGGTAGAAGCAGGACACATATGTCATGATAGCTCTCTCATCAGGTTTGGGAGTGTTCACAATATCTACAAGAGGTGGGGAGAAATTAAAAGAAAACAAAACAAAAAAAGGAATCGAGGAGTAGAAAACAGGATGAATAAATAAAAGCACAACATAGTGTCATTCTGATTGTTTTCTTGTCCATAGGTCTGTACTCTAGAAACTCTACAAAGCTGTAATAAATTTAGTGTTAGATTGATGGGTGCTGACAGAATAAAACGTACACTAGAAATTCAACATAAGCTCTTACAAAGAAGTGGAATTTTTTTAATAAGCTTGATCTTGCAGTATTGTCACAGGGAGAGTGACCTTAATTTTACCAGGACTATCTGCTTAAGAACAGGCACGCATATGGTGACTTAGAATATGGGGGTTTTTTGACTAAGACACAGGAAAGACAGACTACATTTTCATCTGGGGAGATGTTCTCTGGAAATTGCATGTGGATTAGTTATAACCTTAGCATTATATATCAGTATTCTTTGTATTACTAATACCTGAAGTATGTCCAACTCTGAACTACCTTGCTTTTTAAAATTTTCCTTCTTTCCATTCTTTCCATGATTCCAGAGCTCTTCTGAGACATCCGTGTATGTTTCTGTGTCTATTTTGCATAGTAGCAATGTTTTATGTTGCTGTTTGTACTTACCATTAAGCACTTAACATTTTAAAAACAATCCTGAAAGCATAAGAGAAGGGTTTATTTTCTGAACATCTGTTATGACGATTTTGACATCTGTAGCAAGAATAATATCCAGCAGGGAGAAAAAAGATGGCATTCTGCTATTGAAATTGTTTTTTCACTACGAGCTTATTTTCATCTTGTATTTTTAAAGGTGCTTCAAATGAATGCACACATGTTCAATTAAAGAGGATAATGACCTCTATCCCATTCAGTAATCAGCTGTCAAAAACCTACTGGATATTATTAGTCGATATACAGAAAGATGAGACAGGAAGGTTTGTTTCTATGGAACAAATGAATAGACTACTACTGGCTCTACCAAGACAGTGGCTGACAGAGAAAATCAGGCAACAGGAAATGAACTCAGCTCTAAGACACTGTCATAGTAACTAGTGAGGAAAAGATCGGAAGAAACAAGACAGAAGGTGAAGGATGAGATCTGATCCATCTTCTACAATCTCACCTTCTGAGCACCAGCAAATGCATGATAGTAACAGGAAACATAAGTCATAATGGCTCTTTCATCAGGTCTGGCAGTGTTTACTACATCTGTGTAGAGAGAAGAGGGTTAACTGCTCAGAAATTCTCACAAGGTACTTCCGTCAGATTATGCTGATGATGCCACCTCAGTGCTGTAAGGATTCAAAATAAATACACCATTATTCAGGTTGCATCTGTTTACTGATATCAGTGCAAAGCTACCTGAGCTTTAGGAATCAGTAAATGGAAAAGATATAACTCTTCCTGAAATTGCAAAACATCTGAAGGCTGAGACTGTACAGAAGGGCATTGCTACCTTCTGTTTTGCGGAAACTTCCAAACAGATGGCATGGCTGGCAGATCTACTGGGTTCAGCTTCACTGTCACTCCAAAGCAACTTCATCTAAATCACTAGAATTATTCCAGAGTTAAACACAGCCACTGACAGTCACAAAATAGGAGTGAGTACAGTGTATATTAGCACAGGGTCCCCGTGACTGACAGGGTATTGACATATACTGGAAACCTGTAGAACTCCGGCAGTCCAGAAATACATTTTGTGCTAAGAAAAGCTTGGAGAGTAACAGTTTTGCAATCCCTGCACCAGTCTGTCTTTTTAGTTAATAGCATAAATCACAGAAGAGTTTGGCTTGGCTGGCTGATAGCTTTGTCCCTATTATGGCAGGAAAGAGTAGAAGTATAGAGAAGGTGCAATCAAGGTATGGGTACATTGGTAAAAATGGACCTTTTCAATACTTAACAGAGAAAGGCAGAAAAAGGTGGTTTTAATTCAATTACGGCTGAGTGATGAATGATGCTAGTGCAAGCTGCAACGATTCCTGCCAATGTAAGGAGTGAAAAGATACTGGTGTGAAAAGACCCAGGAATGAGGTCACAATTTCTAATATTAACAGTGAGATTTCTAAGTTCAGGACCAATGAATTTACTGATTTTGCATCTACTTCACATAGTTGTGAACAAAACTTTGCAAAGTTTCCACTGAGAACACGGTGGAAGTAAAGAGAGTAAAAAGTGATGGTGTATACTTAGAGGGTGTTAGAAGAAGCATGATTTCATTTCCCCCTCCTCTGCCAAGAAGTAGGATAATAAGAAAAGGGCTAGAACGTGCAGAAAATCTGGTGAGGAGAGAAAAAGGTTTCTCATTGTATGTGGAGAGAAAAAATGAGGAAAGGAGAATGATAGTAGGAGGTGTTCAATGGTAAGGAGGTAGCACTTCTGTTTATTCCTTGCACAGTATTTCAGAGTAAAATAATTAAGTGCTGCTTGAAAGGGGAATTGCAGTTCAAAAAATGAAACCAATTAGTTTTGAAGCATGAAGGTAAAACCAAGAAACCTCTTCAATGAAGAGGTTACAACTTGGATTTTCCAAATCATCCTGTATTGGCCTAACTTTCCTACCAAAGACTTCAAGGGGAGCAGATACAGTGAGTTTGAGTGCTCTGGATAATTCCCATGTTATCACTGCTCTCCTGACAAGCCACCAAGGCAGAGTCTGCATACTTGGAAAAGAATGCTTTGAACTTGTGTATGCAAATTCCAGTATTTTGGCACCATTTTTTGCCTGGAGTACAAAAGTTTGGTCATCTTGAAAAAATTCAGAAAACTTTAATAAATATTTCCTTGTTATTTGTCAACCAAATCTAAAGATTATAGGAGAAACCAAACATGAAACTATTTGTTAAAACTATCACTGTAAAAGGTTTACAATTAAAATAAACCAAAAAAATTGCTTCCCTCAACCTTGCTTTCTTTCATAGGAAGCATGTTGTTAGTATATTTTGAAAGTTCTGTACTTCTATTTCTATTTCTGGCCCTCTCACTTAAACATTTTTAAAAGTCAATATGCTTTAAGCTGCTAACAGTTGAATTTCCCTTTATTAGACTTAGATTTTAATTTCTTAAAGGCAAGGATTATCTTTTGATCCTGCATTTCACCTCATTTATCACAGTGGGGCCATGTGCTGAGGTTAGGGCCCAAAGAATTATAATACATACAAACAATAACAAACAATAAGGAATGAAGCAAAAAGTGAGTGAAATCATCCAATACATGGGGAACAAGAGGGAGAACATTGTTTGAAAATAAAGCAGGTTGCTCCATTATGATTCATGTGGAAGGAATGTTGAAAATTTGCTAGATACAAAACAAAAGAAGTTTTACTGTCTCCTGCTTGTGAGTAACACAAACTTCAGTAAGATACAACTCTCACCTTCTGCATCCAACATCTTAGGGATATCCAAATGCTTTTCAGCAATTTCCATGGCAAGGTTGATATTTCCTATGGGGTCATCCTGCATTAAAGAAGAAAATACAATTAGTCAAAGATAGAAGTTTTTCCTTGAAGCAAGACTACAGTAGGTACACTATTCTGTTTTTCCAAACTGTAAACTGGAGTCACAACTTTTGTCCTATCTACTGCTATACTTTCAAAAGAAAACAGTAATAAGCTATTACGTACCACTAGGACTCTGCTGCAAATATATTCTGGAGGGGAACATAGATAACATATGCAGTGTACACTCATAATTCTGAGCTAATTCTGAATTAAGTCCAGCAGTAATACATACAGTTAAGGCCACTGGTCATAGAATCATAGAAGGTTGGAAAATCATTAAGGTTGGAAAAGACCTCTTAAGATCATTGAGTCCAACCTCTAAGATCATCAAGTCCAGTAGGCTATACTAGACTGTTCATCACAAAGTTAGTCCTGCATGTTTTTATACCTACTATACGTTATATTAGAGTGATATGAATTCTACTGAGTTCTCTCTGTTGGTCAGGTGCATGCATAAGAAGCAAGCACAGACGGAAGAACAGTTCTTCAGAAGTAGCAAAACTTCCCAGTTTTGGCTTGGACAGACAAATCTGTAATGCCTCTATAAATTGAATTTTAGAGCTGTGGAAATTCAAGAACTTCCTCAGGTTTTGAGATTTTCATTTTGGGTTTTGAAGGAAAGAGAAAGGAAGCAGTGAGCACAGTTCAGATAAACAGCATACATTTCATGTCTTACACTACAGAGAGCTATTGCTGACAACAGAAGAGCGTGTCAGATTAGGGCTGCTCTTAAGGCAGCCTTCCCATATCAGCCTGGAGAGAAAACACCCTATGTGAAATGGCAGTTCATGCCATTAATGCTATTATTATTTTCATGTATTCACAAACTGCTAAATGATCATAGCCACTCTCAACAATGCCAGTGTCTACAGAGAGAGGTTGGGAAAATAGGACACAGAAGAGCAAAGTTGGAGATGCTGGAGGGCACTGAAAAAAATGTTAACAGGTTCAGCCTGGAGAGAAAACACCCTATGTGAAATGGCAGTTCATGCCATTAATGCTATTATTATTTTCATGTATTCACAAACTGCTAAATGATCATAGCCACTCTCAACAATGCCAGTGTCTACAGAGAGAGGTTGGGAAAATAGGACACAGAAGAGCAAAGTTGGAGATGCTGGAGGGCACTGAAAAAAATGTTAACAGGTTTTGTGTAGGGAACACTTTCTATAAAGGGATCTAGTCTCAAGCATGTAAGTTTCACAGAAGTCTGTTTCTCATGCACATACATATACCAGGTATCATAAGCAGTAATGCCCATGACACGTCTTTCTATAAACATATCATTCTAGATAGCCTTTCCTTAAAAAGCTGCATGTTCAATAAAATGTGTTATGAAGAAGAGTTTATACTTAAACCTAACAATTTGGGTATAATAGAATACAAAGTCTCTAATCATAATTTCTCACTCTATCATCATTTAGCAGCTTTGTGCATCATTGACATTAAGAGGAACTTAAAATGTGAACGATATTTAAAACCCATTAATCTATTTTTGCTATTACACAAGACACCATGTGTAATACAACATTTACTAAATGTATATACAAAAACTCCTACTGAAATTAAATGGGACAAAAATACACTAAATCTAAGTGAGACCTATTGACTAGGTTAAAACACCTTGCTTATGGATGAGTGATAAGCACCTCCTGTTTGTGTGCTTGGTACTAAGTCCATGAGTAGACAGTGCTCCACTGGTAAAGCATGTGTTTAAAATCACAGCAACTTCTGAATAATGGGAGGAGATCTCCATCACCCATCCTTTTAAACAAAACTACAAGCCATAGTAACTAAAAATCTCTGCTACAGCTAAAGAAATACCTCATCTAACTTGTCATAGTCAAGAAGATCAGGCCTGTGTCTATGGATAAGGGCGTTGAAAGCAAGGCCATCTTTCCAGCTACAAGTTCACACAAAACACATTGGTGAGAAAAGGAAAAGACAGCATGCAGGAGATAAGAAACCAAGAAACAAGACACCAAGACAGCTGTTAATGTAACCAAAATGAGCAGTCAATCAAACACAGGCAGGTCAGGAAAGCAAGATCTATTTTGGGATTTTTCTGCATGTGCTTTACGTGCCACAGCTCAGACTCAGTTTGAAACCTGACCTGTTCTTATTTTGGAAACATCTAAGAGCAAAATAGTAATGCCGAAGCAGATCTGCTTGTGTTCTATTCCCTTTTTTCAGCACTCATATATAGGATAGTTGTACTGTGAAGTTTTTTAGTAGTCTACCACTTTTCAAAGCACAAACTCAATCAAACTAACTTCTGTTTGTGCCATGCTTAAGCACATGTACACAGAGACAGGTAGCTTAGTCATTCCAGGAATCTGTTTACCCGCAGGAAAGGTTGTATCTAGAATTAGAGAACAAACTGGTGTGGATGGCTAATATTTTGCCCTTTGGTTCAGATCTGCAGTTGTCTTTACAACTGCCTAAATTAAAGTCTTATGTGTTTAGGAATAAGTTCATTTAATTTTCATCACTGCACACCTTGGGGATCCCAGCATAAACTTAACATATATATAAAGTAGACTAAGTTTTCAAATAATTTCATTTCATTCATTTATCTTTTCCCTCATCAAAGGCTTTCTGATAACAGTTGATTCCACTAGTAAAATCAATTTATAATGGAAGGGATTGGAATGGAAAATATAGTCTATGATTTACTCTCTCATCAATGAAAAGTTGCACTCAACAAATTAAAACCTTGATTAAGTTTTCTGTTTTACTGGTGTTTACGTGAGACGTCAAGATGCATTCATTCCAGAGAGCAGAAAATGGTGCATATGTATTGAGAGCCAACATGAAACGACAATATTCCAGTTTCTAAGTTTTATTCTTCAGTAATGATACCCAGAAATTCTGACATTATCACTTGCTCCTCATTCCTCTCTCTCAAACCAAAGTGGCTCGTATCTTTTAGAAAACATGCATTTTGCCATGAATAGCACACTGTAATAAAATAGTTTTGTAATCCCCATGAGGTACTACGTAAGGCAGTTAAGATATCAGTTTTGTTTCGACTTGTCTGGAAGTATAGGTAGAAGTATAATCTAAGAATTGGTGAATTTTTTCTATGTAAGACTAGTAACTTATTGCGTACTCCTAATTACCACGGGTAGTGTTTGTTCTAAAGAATCTTAGGATTAATCATAATCTTATTATTTACTGCTCTGCAATCTACAGTCATTTACACAGATACAAAACAGGATGGACTGTACAATACTATCAGTGGTGAATGGAGAATTCCAATGTATTTGTTTTATCATCCATATTGGGCAGCATAAAAGACTTCTTCAACTGCCTGGCAGCTGAGGACCAGATTATTTGCAATTAAATGCTAAACGCATTATAATGGGAAGGAAAGAAGGACGCAGGACAGTCACGAGGTCCTTTCCTCCATGTCACTGTTTTTTTGGAGGGAGCTTAGAAAGCCAGTCAGAATTAGTATGCACTCCTCAGCTTGCCTTTTAGAAAACATGCTAAGCAAACCAGAAGTGAGCCAAATCACTGCAGGACAGCATGCTGTACCACCCAGACTGATGACCTTATTTAGCTTGGAGTAGTCAATAAGATCAGGTCGGTGTCTGTGGATAAGTGCACATAATCCAAGGCCATCTTTCCAGCTTTACAACAAAAAATAGAATGGAAAAAAATTAGTTAATAAAGTCATGGCACTTTGCAGTTTGATCCTTGCTCAAGGCTTAAAATCAAGCCGGAACTCTGCTGTCAAATCCTGACACTTACGTTCTGTCAACTCTCATCCCTCTGAGCTTTTCTGTTACTGTACTCTTCTTCCTGTAGTACATATCTTACTCTACAGTCCATACACACTTGAGGACTCCATAATACTTTCTAGGCAATGTACATTACGTGCAATAGTCCCTGATTTCAATCACTTAATTTGTGCAGTGTTCCAGGACAGCTCAGAGTAACATTCATCAATGAAAATGCATAATCTGCTATTACACTTACAGCATGTTTGCAAAAACTAAAAGGAGAGCAAACCTGCAATTACTTGAATTTGCTGAAGCAACTGGCTTTTTCTGTGTCAGTTATTTCAGACAATTTATTTCAGACAGCACCATGTTGTGCTCATAGAAGTAAGAAGTCATAAATCAGCTTAGTTTATTTAAAACATTTCACACATATGACAGCTTCGATCTGAGCTCTTAACTTCAGCGTAACTTCAGGCCCACTACCTTTCAAGGCAAAAATAGGCAATGAATGGAGCTACAAATAACATCTACTTGGAAAGATTATGAAAGGCTCCTTTCAGCCAGAAGCAATTATTCTGAAAGATACGTTATGTAAACACTTTATGCAATGACTGGGACTGTGGGTTTGAGGTCTTATCCTGTGCAGTAATTTCGTGATACTAAACATGTTAACACTGTTAGAATCCCTGTCACTGAGATGTCTGGGTAGATCCTTCAAATAACAGAACCATCTCCACTAAAAATGTAATACAGTTAAGCAGAATACACATACATTGTATAATATAAAATCATCCAGAAGGTAAAACTGAATCAAAATGAGCACCAAACTAACAAAAAGCTTTTTTCCAAAAGGTATAGACTAAAATGGTCTGGACAGCCTATTGTAAAGTAGTTCTATAAGAGCCGATCAACCCAAATATTAATCAAGGTACTTCCATTCAAGATGTTTTCCCCATACCATGTATCAGACTAGCATATGTATGTATACACACTAAGATTCTGATACTGTAACTTACAGTATACCCTGCATCCGTATAAAGCTCTACTGAAATATACCTCTATATATTCAAGGAAAATAACACGTAACAAATTTCAGATCTCTTAAAGGCAATACAGGGATTGTAAATCAAACAAATTCTCTTTATCTGTGGATGCATGTGTGAACCTTAGCTTCTCTATCACCACATGTGCTTTAGGTGCTGCACATTAAGAATGAATTCGAAACACCAAAACACTGTAATGCAGAGCTCTTGTTGTAAGTACTGTAAGGGTTTCATGGAAGGCAAGATCACATGGTTAAACAGTGCAAATGGCAAGTCACGTAGTTTAATGAGGTGGGTCACCAGCAGAGCTACAGGAACTAGCCCAATTCCTGGACAACAAAACTAGGCATATGGCCTGGAACTCCCTTTCTAGCCCTTAATGAAAACACAGAACCACAAGGCTGGAGCTTCACTAAATTTTCCAAATTAGGTAATGATCCTGATTCTGAAAACAGACATGTTTAAAGTGCTGCGGTTGTGTACTGAGTGCATTTTTGGCTCCTGATTTATAGTTACGTTACAAAATAATAAAGACTGATTCATCATAATGAGATATTTGCATGCTCAACACATTGGTATTTTTGCCAAGAACAGTCTATACCTACAGTGGCTTTCATTTGAAAGCAGTCATTTGCCAAGTCACTATGCTGCGGTACTCAGATACTCCCATACACCAAGGACCTCTAATAATGTAATATGGTCATTCTGTATGTAGTAGGGATTTTTTTCCTTTTAAATAGTAACTATGGAAGCCATGGTAAATAATGCCAAAGGCTAACCAAAATACGACTCTGAAGATAGAGCATGAAAATTTGAAAAAAGTCTAGTTAACAGTGAAGAGTGAAATTCTCCTGTCAAATATATACCTACAGAACTATGGCAAAAATCTCACCTAAAATATTTTAGACTGCTTCTAGCCCTTGAAATAATGGAAGTTTACCTAAGATGGAAGTTCTGAATGTTCACATTTCTGTAAGGGGCAGTTTTTCTTTGACACCACAGCAGCAGCCCTTCTTTGGCAGAGGTCTCTGAAAAAGACACCAGGGAATAAAAAAAGGAAAAATGTAAAAAGTGCTCAAGTAATTAATTTCTTGTCATCTAAAATGTGGTCAGCCACTTGAAACTGGTTGGCATAAGACAACATTTAATCCTAAAAGACACTCATACAAATGGACTAATGGGGCTCCATTAGGACACAGAGGTCAGCTCAACGGGAACAAATCAGACTAGGGTCTCAGCCTGCACAATAATTCTTCGATATTAGAAGTTTAAGAAATTATATTGGTTGGATAGCAGAATTATATATGGAGAAAAACACACAATACAAATATAATAGAACTAGACATAAAAGATCGTGTTGGTGCCTACATGAAATACGCTTGTAGCCTCAGTCCATTTGCTTACAGGGAGGTGTAAGTGCTGAAGAAACACCTTCATTGTCTGAACCCTATGGGCATCTGAATGCATAAGTAAAGGACAGAAAAGATTCAAATAGACCATTAGGTCCACATTTAATGTCCCACAAATTATGGGCAGGACAGCATACAGAGCTTGAATTGACTTTACTTCTGTTGAAAATTGAGATTAGTTTCTAGAATTCTAGACTTTTCATAGCATAGACTTGATTTAAAGAGTATTGTAACTACAACACACTTTCTGGAGCCAGTTACCAAGTGAAAGTTACGAAAAAAAATTCTGAAGCACTGGGGGGAGAAAAAGCGATAGAAAGAAGAGGGATATAATCAGATAATATTTGCAAAGAATGTGAGAAATGGAGAGGACTAAAAAAAGTATGTTGGAAATAGGACTACCATGCAGGGTACAGCATAGTTTCAGGCCACTGAAGCTCAGAAACACAGGCATGTTTCTATCCCTGTAACTAAGGGACACGCCCAGAACTTCTGCATTTAGAAAGTTGGCTTTCTCTGTCAGGATAAGGAGAGTAATTACTTTTTCTCTCCAGAATTTTTTTTTTTCACCAGGTAGGGAACTTGCAGTATCATTTTCTGCGAAAAAATAATTCATTTTTAGAACACTCATCTCACTTGTGCACAATTCATATAAAAATGTCTTTAAACAAATTTCCTAATTATTTAACATAGTTGCATTACTATTACCTTCCACTGAAATATCCTGAATAGCAAAGCGAAGGATGATAGTCCAGATCATACCCAGTGTCATTTTCACATTGCCGTCAACAATTTCTAAGGTGAAAAAAGAGATAGTAGTAGTATTTAGAATGTGTTTTCCATTTTCTCTTATTTTAATCATATATTTCTATAAATAATATATTGTATCTAATAAATTTGTTATATTTCTACCATAATTCTTTATCAACACAGAGTTCTCCTGGGTTCATTTTTCAACAAACTCATGCTTGTGCTACCCTGGTAGTAGGACTGAAGATTACTGAGGTTAAGGTCACTTCAACCCTTCCATGCTAAAAGGTTTCACTCCAGGTAGTTGTAACTGCCTCAGATCTTTATCTTTTAGGCTGACTTTTTCAGAGAACAGCCTGAGGGGAAATACTTATTTAAAGTTTGAAATTTAAAGTTTGAACAATATCAGCCTTTCTGTTTTAAAATACAAAGAACTGAAAAAAACATGGTCTTACCCCAAATTTTTAAGAAGCCACAGGACATGAACAATATTATTTTTTAATAAAATGGTACTCAGAAATTTCCCTATACTATTTAGACCTTTTTGAGAATTTTACCTGTAGTGCCAGCACAGACTAGATACGAAGAACAGCTCAAGAGACACAGCACCTCCTGAGACTAAGCTACATAGCTTCCTGCTAAGCAGTTCAGAAACATGGCCACGAGGTTGTAATGTCTTACAGCTCTGATGCCTATGCACATTTATGTATCTTTAATATAAAATGGGATTTTTTACCTTTGGGCTCTCAATTTGTTTCAAGACTGCTTGAGTCTACCTACAACACAGGGCATTAGGAAGGTGCTTTCTCCAACCCTTCTCACACATACATGGGAGTCCCTTCCACAAGCCAAGTCAGAATCCAGTCCTCCTACATTGTAATATGAACAGTGATACCACTTAAATTTCTCAACACCAAAAAATGTACTGCCAGACCACTTAAGTGTGGTGATAATGTTAAATCAATCTGAAAAGTATGGCAAGAGACTCAGAAGAACATAGTGAGACTATAAGGAGGGTCCAGCACTGGAAGGGGAGGAGGTGGGACAATGAGAGAAGGGAACTGCAGACTGCCTTTCCAGTCACCTCACACCAAAAGAGCAGTGGAGCAGGGAAGGCACCAGCTGCTCCCCTACTTGAAAGTCACCTCCAGCCATCCTCAAAAAGTGGAGCAGCTGTAGCTGCCTGGGGGCCCACTGGTATTCTGGGGAAGGAGCAGGAGGAATTTCCTCAATTTAACGTCAAATGCCAATAGAGGTGCCAGCAGAAAATGCAGTCGCTCTGCTACTTAAAAGTTGCCTAAATCCAGGGGCAACTTTTACAGAACAAAGCAGCTGCTAGCTCCAAGACTTGAGATACATGTTAAATTGCAGCAGTATGTGACACAAGCTGTCATCTGAACCTATCAAAGTAACAAATGTGGTAGGAGATATGTCACCCATCACTAGTCTATACTTACTTTGCTAGTGTAATAATCCAAGTTTATATATGAATGGCTATTTTTCCGCTTTCCCCTTTGGGTCCTACACTAATTTTCCAGAATTCTTACCTCATTTTGTCTGCCTTCCATGCATTATTACTATCTTATTGGCCCTGAAAGAGCTCAAGTGTCTTCAAATCTCAAAACTAAACTCTTTCAGCCAAAAAAGACCAAATGGCAATTAGGGCATGTAGCTACTTCTCTCTCCTCCCTCCTCCTCAGTCAAATATTTCATTGTATTTTGATCAGATGTCTGATATGTATATACAGTAAAGATGAATTTCTTCAAATGTAAAATAAATGAATTTAAATACTCAGGAGGCATTGCGAATTGTCAGGCCATCAATTCATGGATTTGCATAATCACTAAATTGTTGTTTTGATTTACATATCCGTATGTACACACAGACAGAATGAAAGAGCAAGAGAGGGAATTTTCTATGTTGTGCCTCAGGAGAATTTTCAAGCTATTTGCCAGCTTTGGTTTCTCATTATCTACTGCTAGCATAAAACACAAAAAAGACATGTATAAAAGACAAGGAAAAATATCTAAACAAAAGGAAAACAAAGTCGCTAAATGTTGAAAAGTATCAGTGACGAAAAAATACTGATTCATTCCTATCATTTTCCTCTACAGGTCAATAGAAGACTTCATTATTTTCTTCACACTGCCTGCTTGCTCTGGGAGGAATATAGTTCCTACACCTCACATATGTAAAGCTACAGCTTTCTGGGGAAAAAGGTCTTGCTGACCTATAAGGACAGGAAAGGAGAGAAGGGAAAGGGAAGGGGAAACAATAAAAACTGCCTAGGGAAAAAGCTAAGCAAAGCAGTGTGGCAAGTTCTCAAAGGCATTAGTTTCAGTTTTTTATTCTGCTTTGGCTTTATTAATTTTTTTTTATTCTAACCTTCTTGTAGCAGATTCACAGATCATTTGGTCTTTAATATTTCTTCCGCTCCCCAGAAAAGCAATACAGACGTGTTTCCTATTAACAGGATACTTCTTTTTTGTGGTTCTCCATATCTCAGTTCATTTCATTCAGGATCCAATTACCTTGCAAATGGAGTTATTGCACTTTTTTAAAACTTAAGGGAAAACTTCTAACTCCTGGACTGTGAATGGCTGATAAGGACTACTTGCACAGCTTTTGCTTTAGCTTCTTGACTCTCTAGTCTCATTTCATCACCAATGGAGAGAAAGACTCTTCCACAAGACAGATCAGAGTACCTAAATTGGACTTCTGCTCAGCATCACAGTTAAAAGTGATCACCTCTCTCTTTCCACTCCACAGACAGCCCAAGGAAGTCAGCCGCAGAACAGTAATGGTGGCTTTAAAGAATACCCCTGGCTCCTTAAAAATACTAAATTGAACTTTGTACAGATGTCCCACAGGAATTGCAGTTTAATCTTTTTTTTGAGGCCCCATTTTAAATGCCAGTTGGTCCCCTTGGGCCTACACGCTCTTCACCACTCAGCATGTCAGATAATAAAACATGATCCTCAGCAGATTTAGATACAAAATTTTCATGCTTTGGAAATTAAAAAGCATTCCAACCATCCATGTAACTCAGAGAATGCCGAAACAGATGGGTGCAGACAAGCCCATATGCCCCATGCTCACACATAGGGGCAGTGAGTTAAGGGGTTAAGGACTTTGATAACAATACAAGCTTAAGGAGCCTGTGCTCTGCCTCCTTGCTAGCATTCATTCCATCTTCATACTATAATGACTGCCCAGTCAACAATGCTGAAAAATGCAACAAAAGAAAAAAAAGAGAGGTGAAGTGTGTTTTGAAACCAGATCAGATTGCTGATCCAGTCTCCAGCATAGCTACAGAAACAGTTGTCAGCCCAAGTGATAGGGTAGGGCTGTGAAGTGTGGGAGCAAGTATGCAGGACAAGGGGGCACAGGGACTCTTTAAACACTGGTGCTAGAGGTCCCAACACTGTGAAACTGTATCCAGTCAGATGTGATACTGCATTGCTGCATCAGCACAGCACTGTCCTTTAGATAACAAATTTAGTATAGAGGGGATGTGCCTTAACAGGGCACTAAGCACACCTGGGCCAGAGCTGGCTTTGTGTTCAGCCTGTTTAGAGTAGGAGTGGAAGGCACACGAATCTATCTGCTCCTGCCCACATGGATGTAATCTAATGTGTGTTAGTAGCCATACTTGACATAGTGCGATGTCTTACAATGACAGGTTCCTCTCTGCATCTAAGCTATGACAGTAGCAGTGGATTTTTCTCCTGTGCTTCCATCCAAGAATTTAAAACTTTTTTTTAATGCTAATGAATGAATTTTTGCTTCTAATCCCTCAATTTTACAGATCAAGAATTCCAGAAACAGGCAGTAAAAGCCTGCAGCACAGCCAAGAACATCACCTTAACCTCCTGGCTTACTAACTATGGCCGGCTGTTACATGCAGGAAGAAATACTGAGTGCAGCAACTGGCTGAGAAGCTGGAAGAGGTTACTGCCTCTTGTTCCCGCTTCCCTCCCAGAGGGAATTACCTATTATCACAGAGCATCTAAGCTCATGCCAGTTGCTGCCAAGGAGAACAGCAGGGTTAGGTTAAATGGTTTTAATGGCTGATCTGATGCTTTGCCTTCAGGTGATATAGAAAGTGCTCAAGGGCTGCTCCATAGACTGAGCACCAATAAGCAGGGCAAAATGAGGGAGATGGGAGTGCAGAGGGCCGGCCTGCTCCTTTCAGGAGCAGATATGAGCTGATGTATCTCGGTTTAAATACTCCAGCCTTGCTTGAAGAACCTAGGTGTGAAAACACTAGTACATTGTGCAAACTGCAATCAGAGAGAACCACCACTCTGTCCCACAAGATACTCCTTTTGCTACACTCTTGTTTTCAGTCAGGAAGCCTCAGAGTCCCAGCACAACATGACAGAAACTACCATTCATTTGCTCCACACTCTGTACTCTCCGTATTTCTGCACCAGCTAGCAAACAGGCTTCTGTATTCTTAATTTTCATTTCCACACATTAATTGTCTCTTCAGTACCCTCTGCTGTCCGTTCAATGCCATGTCGCTCTCAGAATAACCATAACTGCAGAGGTTTAGGGTAGTGGCATATTTTTCCATCCCACTTCATTTAATTGAGCAAAGGGCCCAGCTGCCCCTGACTGCCTGTACAACTGATGCAGGGAGCCAGGCACCTCTGAAATGCAGTAGAGTTCCTCTGAGATCTGAAGTGCCTTTGGGAATTGCCGGTTTCTCCCCACTGATGATATATTCCCCAAAAAAGCTCTCTGTTATGTGGCTAAAGATAGATGGTATGGATTTGGACTCAGATGGCCCACCCAGTTCAGTCTCAAACGAATAAAGGGTGAGTTCAAACAAATGCTCTGCCCAGAGAACACGCATTTCTTGGAATTTTGGAGTTCTAGATCTAGAAACTGAACACATTTGGTGAACGATACTGGAGGAACCAACCGGGCTAGGTCAAACCGGAATCAATGAATGCTGATAGATCTCTCCATTACTTGTACAGATGCCCCTATCCCACCTAATGAATCTTCCTGCTCCAGCCACAATTACAGAAAGCTCCCTGAGATAAAGATTTGGAAGCCAGAATAAGGACATATATAAAAGCCTGGAGAAATCAGAAAACAGGAAGAGAAGGCTCATAAATCGATCTAAAAAGGCCTAGCAATGTGAATATAATATGGCTAGTGTTTCTCACCGTGATACTGAGGCTACAGCCAGAGTTTTTCTCTAAGGACGTGTTAGAGGATGCCCCCAGAATGGACAGCACAACATTGAGGCTATGGAATCAAAAGTAGTTGGATATCATGCTAGCCACATCACTCCTTTGTATGGTAATGGCTATGCAAAGCATTATGCAAATATCTCCATGGAGCAGCTAGTCCCAGACAGACCTTTGTGCTTTTTAAACAATTGAATCTCATAGGAGGCATAGGTTCATTTGTAGTGAAAGCCTGCCTTCTTTTGCTCAGAGTTTACATCTATCAGCATTTAGCTAGCCAACTGCATGTTTTTATTTATTACCTGAACAACAGAACAATAACAAAGTAATAACTTTAGTAAATAACATCCCGTCCCACTTTCTTCATATGTTCAGTCTCTCCCCAGCTACCATAATTTCTTTTGATCACTCCCTTAACTCTACATCTGAATTCTAGAAACACAGCTGCCATCCACAGCCAATCTCATAATAAAATGGGAGTAGGTCCCAGCCACCTGGTAGTGATGTCAGCCTTTGTCTCGTCTGAATAATATCTCCTAAAGATAAAAAAAGATCCCAGACTGGATAAAGCACACCCTAGAATCCAACCTGATTTCTAAAGGAGTTCCTCATTTTTAATAATGTATAGGAAAAACGTAATGCTCTGAAAGAAGAAATCATTATCTGAACATCCACTGAAACACAGACAATTCAATTTAACCTTGGAGAAAAACTAATCTTAGAGCCCATTTATACCCCATCCCTCTCCAGGTGTCCACAAATTTCCACCTCTCGTCTTTTCACAGATATAGGTCAGCAATCAATGTTAAGGGATTTTTGAGGCACCCATATGTAGAGAACAGCCTGCGCAATTTGGCCAAGGGTCTCTGTCAGACTTCTTTGCAATGTGAATACCTAAATAAGGTGCATTGTCAAGCTCTGTCACATACCTTCTGCACCAATTGACACAAGTTTCACTCCTTTGCTGGCGATATAATCCAGAGCTTTGTTGACATTAGCAATTTTATGGAAGCGCATCTTCCCTCTGTCTGGTTTCGGTAGTCTTTCCCCTGCAGAATAACAAATTTAATGTGTTTACTGTTACATACACCTGGCTACAGACACCCAAGTGATTAGAACTCAAGAGTGAAAGTGCCCTGAACACTGTCTAAAAGTTAGCAGTTATTTTAACAGGTATTTTTCTGAAAGAATGTCAAATGGCTTTGAACAAAACCCTGAAGAGAAAATTCAAATGCTGAAACATCTGACTTAGATCTTTCTGATATAGCAGTAAAACCAGAGTAAAATTTTTACGTTTGCCCTAAACATCTGGAAGATATGTGAGTGCTTCCTGCTACTCAACTTCTGGTTCATTGCTACTGTGTTAGAGTAGCTGAATATTAAGAAAGCAGGATGTTCTCAGAGCTCATCACCCTTAACTGTCTGACTGTAAAGAGAGGCTGGACTCTATCCAGTAGATTAGCCATAGCATCCTTCCACATCTGACCAAGAACAATGGCTTTTAACAACCAGTACAGCAGAGCAGCTAATTTCAGAACATAGGCTCATGTGTTTGAATGAACTTATCTTTTCAAATTATCACAAAGAAGAATAATTTCTGAAAATATGACTCTCCATTTCATGACGAGTGATCATTTGAAGATCTTCTTTCTGCACTGAAATCTCCAGCAAAAATGTAAACTGTCTCTTCCACAAAGACATCTTAAAAATCTTCTTGCCTTTTTTCACTTTCATTGTGTGTCTGTAACTTGAGCTATTCCCTTCCCATTCAGGGGCATTCTGAGTGTACCTTGAGGACTGCCCCTCTGAATAACACATAAACACGGGTTACATAGTGTGTTTACATCAGTTAGTCAAAAGGAGTTCTTGGATGTTCCACCCTTCTGAAAAATGAGACCTTTTATTTGTGACTAAATATTGATCTAGTTTTACTTTAGGCACTCATGTTTGAAAGCATTGGTCCATCCAATAAAGTCATTAAAAGCAAAGCAAAACTTCTATACTAAAAGTGGAATAAAATGAACTTGTAACCTAAGTGTAAAGGCTTTTTAATTGTTAGGGGCTAAGACCAGGTCTTCAATGTTTGTGGTTTGTCCAACAACACTGTGATGTCAGTGATACCCTGATACACACTGATATCCTGGAATACAAGCACAAAACAGAAGATTTTGGAGATAAGGAAAAAGCAGAGCTTTTTTAACTCCATTTTGTTTTACAGTGTGTTTCATCTCTCACTTTTCAGCCTACTTAGAGTTTGTGTTCACTGTTTTGAATGGTTAACAATTTTTGTCCTTTTAAGTGTTTCAGTTAGCATGCTGTAAATACATAGCAAATTTTATTTTAGCCAACCTGAGATAACTTCCAAGAGCAGCATCAGTTTGAGGCCGTTTCTGAAGTCCTCCTCAATGTTCTCAATCTGTGTGCCTGCTTTTCTGAGGTGGGAATTGCACCAGGCTGTAAACGTCTGTAATAGTAAGTAAAAAACAATACTTATCAACACGGCATTTTCCAAAACAACTGCTAAGCCATCTGAGTAAACACTGCATCTGAGAGTTTCACTGCTGCCTTACAAATTTGCATGTCCAACTCCATTCATTTCACATGTGTTGCTGAGTTCAAAATTCTTATCCTAGATGTTCATGAAGATGCAAAGAATTGCTTGATAAGAAGCAATATTGTGCTAGATTCTGCTCATAAATGCGTCCCAAAAAAAGATCTATGCATAAAGGCAAAATTTGTCTACTATTTATTACTACACTTAACATTTTATGAGCACATAATTTTATGTTGGGGCTTATCTGTTACACATGCTTCCTGAAAAGAAAGATTGATATAGTATAAAGGAAGCTGTGTGACAGTAAAATGTAGGCAATACCAAGCACAGAAGCAAAAACTTTTACTACTTGAATTCATGCCATGATAAACATTTCTTATACAGACTATCTATGCCAGGGACAAGTAACATGCATTTCTCACAGGCAGGAAGTTGTGAGAACACTCTTCAGGATGAAGTAGCTGAAGAGAGACTTTATACAGCAAGGATACCAGCAAAATTGCATCTGCTCCTACTTGTAACTACAGCAAGAAACAGAATGCCTTTTGAAAACACGGACAATTAGAATGGATTTTGAAAGTTTACAACAATTCAAGCGCAGAAGTTTCATATTCAGACCCTGCAGATATGGCCTGCCTTACCAAGGGTTTTATTTTTAAACTGTATTATATAATTTTCAGAAAACTACCACAACTTCATGAAACACACAAATGCAGACGCTTAGGTTTGCAAGGCAAAAATGGTCACAAAAGCAACCATGAGCATTTCTCTCTCCATGGAGAATAACCAAGTCTGCTTTTACTTGCAGAGATGAAAAGCAGAACTAACTCCATTGATCTACAGAGGTCATATACACATTACCTTTTGCATGAATGAAATCAAAACATGGGCTACTATAAAATTTAGTAGTTAAAATTAGGCTGTTTTCAAATATCCATTACTTCTCAGCCTTCTGACAAATTCTCCTTGCTTTTCAGTGTCTGTTAAGATATATAAAGCAAGTTTGTATTTATTGGGTATTTCACCAGGTATTTAACTCTAGGTATATAATAAGGCCATACATTTTGGTAAGTTAGACTTCAGCTACTTAAAATTGTCAGATATCTGGAATTCCCCTTCTTTTGCTATTTCAAATTACCATAGTTTTAAAAACATTTAATGTAAATAATTTGAAAAATAAAATACATCCTAAATCCCCATTGTCAATATGAAATTTCCTTTGGCCTTCTTTTTTCTTGCCTGTTTCTTTAGACTATTTAATTTGTGATCTCTCAGAAACAGAATAAGAAAGGCCAGTAGATGAAGGCAAAAACTTGCCCTGGAACTGAGTCTTGTAAATTCTAGACAGATTTCATACCTTAAGACGATATGGATTGAATTTTCAAAAACGGTCTTTTCTTAAAAATGCAAATTTCTCTTAAAGAATAACATTTTGATTGTTGGGTTTGGCTCAATTTATGTGAAGAATTTATGTGCAGCTTGTTGGGCTCTTTTCTCAGAGCTCCTACAGTGACAAGGAACAGCTTGCTAAACTTTAGTTTTGTCGACTTCTCCTTTCTAATTGAAAGGAAGAAGCAAGAAGTGCTATGGATATGGGGAGCTCTGCAGTGAAATCCCTAATTCTAGATATCCAGAGAAAGGAGAGAGAAGACAGTATTGGAAGTGGTTCTGGGCAGGGATCCTGTTGGCCTGCAGAGGATGAGTTGCAGGTAGAGGCATAAGAAAGTCATTCTGTGTGCAGATGAAGATAAGTATGGCTGCAGCTGAAGCATCTCTGCAAATACATCTATTTTAATAAAGGGATGTTAGCTTGAAAAGCAGACATTCAGGAAGGTAAAACTTTCCTCATTTTAAGGTAACTAGCTTTACTGAGCTCATGGGAGACCTGAAACCAGAGTGTATCAAGCATCACAACAGAGATACTAGGCACCTCTACCCTCAGGGCTCAACATGATGGAATCTTAGGATGGTATTTGGTTTGGATCATTATACGGTTAGGATCTAGTTTATAAGACTAATTTGTCTGCCTCAAGCAGTATCTTGTTCTAGTGATATGTATCTAAAAAGGCTTAGCACCACATTAAGTCACTTGCAAAATACTAAAAATTAAAACAAGCATCTTCGGAAAGAACAATGTCATGGTAATACAGGAAAAACAGCTGAAAGCACTCAAGGGTAAATGCACATGGCATTTGGTAATAAATATTAGAAAGCTGAATCAGTAAATGAATGAGCCTTTCATGATTTAAGCTTCAGTGATGGACATGTGCTTATCCGCAGATGCTACTGCAGTTTGTAGAATTGTTCCAAGCTAAACTCAAAGAGGAATTTGAAGAAAAACCTCAGCCATTTCCATCTCTTCTTTTAGACATTTATGGTGAACGTTCTGACCTGGTACCATTGAAGTAAACGAGTTTTCCCCATTTTTCATTTAATTAAGAGTTTAATAGCAACAACCCCATCAGTCGAGCAGTCTTAAAATAGAAATCTGATTCCTATTGTGAAGAAAGCTACTTCTCAGTTTCTTAAGAAGAAATGGAACCTGGCACTGCTTAGCTCATATATGCATATATACATATATATATATATAAAAAAGCAAATTAGAATTTTGTCCACCTCTAATCTCACTGTGGTCCTCTACTTCGCCTCTACAACAGCTGATTCAAGTCACTGGATGCCGCACTGATAGACACAAAACATAAGTTTTATCCAAAGTTCCCAAAGTTTTCAAATAATTTAAATAGTTTATCTTGAAAACTGACATTTTTACGGCACTGAATTTGCTGAGAGACAAACTCTCTTCTCAATCTTGTTCATTTTATGAAGACACTTCAGCAGCCAATGTTGCTATGACATAAACAAGGAAAAGGTGCTACCACTGCTGAGTCAAGATGTTTTCAATAAATAGTTTGATGACAGTCACTGGTTTTATGGGCTGCCTTTTTATATCTGTAGGTTATTTAAGATTCTTTCCAGTAGTATTGGGGTTTGTCATTGACATTGTAGCATTCTGAAGGATAAACTTGGAATTACCTACAAAGCCTCCATTCATGAGATAGCAAGTTCTGCTGAAGCACTCTACTGTGCATGGATTCTTTATTTAGACTATCTGTATCTAGATAGTTTAGATTATCTTCTATATCTAGAATAAGAGGTTTAGATCTTTTATCTAAACTGCAGTTTCTCAGAGCTTTCTGTTTCACCCGTGCACCAGGTCATGAAATGGTGCTATCCCCTTATGCCAGTTGTCTTGTGCCTCATGGAAAGTGTTGCTGCAGTACATTGCAGCCGTCTCTCAACATGTAGCTTCATAGCCTGGTGCCTTCCAAACCAGCTTATTTTCCTAGGACTAAACATGGTTACAGGAATGCTACTTAAGGAAGTGATGCAATCCGTAAGTGACTGTATTAAAGCTACTGAAAAACTTAACTTGCAAATTTTAATAGTTTCCACAATCCACATTTTATTTAACCCTCATCCATCTTTTCTTATTGTGATACCACTTGTTCTCACTGCTTTGGCTTTAACTAACAGTTCTATTCATAGTTATTAAGAAGCAATTCAAAGCACGTTTAAGTCCTGGAGATCGAGATACAGCCAGCATATTGTACCCTGCAAATTTGTAATCCACTGGGATTTAAAAGCTATTAAATGACTTAGACAAAGCAAATTCCTTT
>NW_009204754.1:62435-66436 GCF_000690835.1 Fulmarus glacialis
AGAGTATCAGATTGCCCAGAGAAACAAGGCAGGACTGAAGGCACCAAGCTGAATACCAGGAGGGATACAAATAAATGCCTAGAAAGCTAGACATTTCTTTTTAGAATTTATTTATCATAGGTGGCTCTACAAATTTAAAAAATAAATAAACAAAAATTTCTCCTTTCCAAAGTTGTTACTACAAAAGAAACTTTGCTGACATTCTTAGATGAGAGACCACAGAAGAGGGGATGCAGGGCAGGAAGCCAAACAATTTGCAGTCCCACAGGTAAATGTTCTCTTAATGCATTATTAATTATCTACTACTGTCACGGGTCTATTTTGGAAAAACTAACTCCAGAAAAGGGATCGCAGTTTGTGTTCTATGCCCACTTAGCCTCACTGCGAAGACTGCCAATAGCATATTCTCCATAATTTGGATTCATAGATCTGTGATGGCAAAGTGTGTACCGGAGGAAAAAAAAAACCTTATCTGGTAATTTACTCAGGCCACTTAATTTTACAAGCCCTTGACAAGTAGAATTGCAACCAAGGGGCAGAAAAAGGAGATATCCCTAATCAATTATCAATCAACTGCAGCTAATGACAAAAAATAACAGGGTATGCCCGCTCTGTGCAAATATTTTTATACATGCACAATGAAGGACATGCTTTGATGGAAAAGTGATGTCTCTGAGAGCTGAATTGTCCTACGCTCCTGAGAAAGCGCACACATCCTTTTTATGTGAGCGTAATGGTAACTTACTTTTGATAGTGCTTCAAAGCCAGAAAACAAGATGCTATAATAACAAGTTTCATATGTGTATGTGATAATAGGGATAAAGAGAACTGAGAAAGCACCAGTTACCACCCTCTCCAATACTGTTACCCATCGGTGGGTCACAAGACAACTTGTTCCACCTGCTGAAGATACAGGGTAAATTTCTAGTTTGGCACTGACAGTGAGTCCAAAATGTTTATCACCAAAACAGCAGCATAACTTGCATGGGGACATGTACAGGGGATACACTCCACAAGTTCAGGAAGATCTATTTACTTGTACTCAGAATTGAAATTGAGAAGTAGATCCAGCCCAATAAAGGATTGGAGACCCATATCCTATTTAGTACGTATATCTCATAACAAAGGTTAACACTGCCTTTCACTCTCTCCAACTCAAATCAATTTCTGTCTGCTATAATATTTACAAGTTTTAAAAACTAACAGTGATTTTAAAAGGCATGTGTCTGCTTGTCTGTACCCCTACCAGAAAGGCTACTGGCCCACATGAGTCATTAGTTTTTTGAGTTTCTAGCCTTTCCGTAACATTTACACGTAAGAAAATGTAGACAAAATCCATTTTTAACCTATGAGTTGTGAAAAACATTGCATTAATAGGAAACTTAATACTTCTTGTGTCTGTTAAGTAAAGCAGAAGCACAAGTCATTTTAAGTGGACTTTAAATTCTAATACTCAAAGCACAAGAACACACCTGGAGAAAATTAACTTCAAATATAAACATTCAACACATTTCTTTATATACATATGTGTTATCCCTAATTATCTCAGTCTGATAGAGTTGTTTCTTAAAACTCTGCTTTAAGAAGCCCTTCTTCTAAAGTATTTTTTCTCTCTACTTGTGCTGGCTAAGGGTCTTTATTACTTCTAGGCTAAATGGGATGCAGTGATTCACTCTGTAGTTATACGGAACATTACTGGGCTCTGAGCGCATGGCAGGGGTGTTACAGAAAGAGCTCTGCCAGAACATTCCTACTAGGCCAGACTGAGGTTTCCCCTTGAAGAATTTCCCATCTGTCCGTTATCCATGTTTTAAAATATAAGTTGTGAACCTGCAACACGATCTCCTAGCTCCTGTGTCTACACAGTGTTCTAATGACTGCAGGATCAGGGCTTTTCTCTGGGCTTGGGATACACTCTGCGTTGGCCCTTGCTCTCTTAACTGTTTAACTCTGCTCCCAAAAGAAGGGGCAAGAAGGTGAAACACAGCAGAAAATTGCACAGCCTTTATAAACTAGCTTGATGTGAACGAATGACTACACATGGCATCTTTTAGATGTTCCTAGAACATCTAGATCAGCTGTACTTTTAGTATATTAGGTGCATGAGTATATTTTTATGAATTAAAAATAAATAAAATCTTACATCTTACTTGTTGGTTTGAATTATTATTAACTGTCTTCTTGCTGTTACTTCCCCTTGCAGTGGAAGCCTAAATGCATTGGTACATGTTAGTACACGTTAGTAAAATAACTAGAGTAACTATAACAGGAGAGATGGTTCACCAGTACAACTCGATCACACCAAAACACTTTGTGGGCAAAGTAGGATTTTAACACCAGAGCACAGCAACAACTCAAATGAAGCACAGTGAAAGCATAGTGAAGGATGCCATCAAGGCTAAGGTAGGGGAAATGTTTGGTGTGTTCCAAAAGGTCATTAAAAGGAAACCCTCAAATCATAGGCCGTATGTCAAAGCCAAATTCCTGGGAACAACAGAAAGGATAGCATAGAACCGTCTCACAAAGGAAGTTAGTAGAAGCTCCATCACAAGGTCCCTAAATCCAAAGTTTGGGAAAGCCCTCCGTGCTCCAGCACATCCATCCATATAGCTGAACAGATGGCGTCAGAGGTGATATGCTGGCACACTCTGCACTGTCAGCAGATCTGCTCTAATAACTAAGGGAACTTCACCCCAGTTCCTTAATTTTATCATTCACAGGAGACATCGTCAGAGGGATGCATTCATCACACATGACATTGCACGTGTCTTGCTAGCATTCTGCATTTTGCTTGCGTGGAAGAGCCTGGGGAGACCTCAGTCCTTACAAAGCAGGTGGCCTGATCCTATGCAAGTCTAGGGTTTCCTGTAAAACATGCAACCCCCTCCCAGTACTGAATGATTGCACGTCTGTTTTACAGTGCTCACTATTAACAAAAAAAACCAGAGCATGTAAATATCTTCAAGCATAATTTGGCAAGGCTGAACTCCGAGAAACGCAATGAAGATTGAGCCTTTTGTTGCAAAGTGAGTGACGTAAGTTCCTTCTTTCAGAGGAGACAACAGAGTAAGGTTACGTTGTCCCATTGGTCTAAAATGGAAGAAAACTCCAGGAGGCAGCAAGATGTACAGGAAATTCAGTATGGGTCACTGCATGCACTGTCATGACCTCAGCCTTTTTTTCTTAAGGGAAGAACAGTAAGGAAAGGAAGGAAGATAAGAGGTTTCACAAGGTCTTTGGAGGGGCTAAAACAGTTAAAAAATTGCAAGGTTTATTAGGAACAGTCAAGTAATATCTTTATTGGATCACCTGAGATAGCTAGAAAAGATAGGGAAGTTTTCAGGCACATAAGACCATCTTTACATGTGAGAGAGAAGCAACAGTCTTAAGCATGAAAATTTAGGTGAGTCTTCAGACAACTCAGGACTTTGATGGACCATCGGTATAATGCTACAACAGCTCTACTCCCTGAAGGAAACTCGTTCCTTTTTCATTTACTGTTGGTGACACCCATTTATGAAAGTTTTACAGCAGCAGGCATCTGTGTGATCCAAATGTGTTTTCTCCCCAACTTTGTGACAGCCTTTAAGTCATTTAAGACAGGAATTTTTGAAATGTTTTTATTGTCCTAAATGTTGAGCATTTTACGACCCATGATTCCTCATATGGGACTATAAGCCTTTTAACAATGGGAGCAGATGTTAGCCATGGCTGAGTACTTTTAAGTGTCCCACTTCTGTATTCAAGGATAATGAGAATAATAAACCCTCCATATCCCACAGCATTATTGTGGGGGGAAATTCACCGTTGAGGTGAATTTTAAGGTGTTCAAACACTACCCTGAAAAAATGCCCAATAAAGAAATAGTAGCAAGAAAGATTAGAAAGTTGACAAAACTATAAATATCTTGTAAATAAAGAACTGTAAAATTAATCAAAACCAGAACCTATTGTGAACAGATGGAAAACAACACATAACAATTACCAACATCTTCAGCATCT
>NW_009204755.1:0-375 GCF_000690835.1 Fulmarus glacialis
GTATAACCCCTAGGATAGCTCAGGCTGGGGGATTTAAAAGCTCCGTTCCCAGGGCTGCAAAAATCATAAATACAACTTAAATCCCCCTTTTTTCTTCACTTTAAATATCGGGGTAGACCCGATGCATCGGGCATCTTCCCCCTCCACCTGCACCCGCTGCTACGTGGGATGCCGGGATGCTAATCCGGGCTGTATCGCCTCCCGGAAAACTCTGCCGGGAAGGATTTAGGGGGGGGGAAAAACCCTCAGCCAACATGTTTGCTCTGGATTTTCATGCCAAGGGCTTCATCGGAGCTGGATGGATTCGGAGCCGGGTGATGTGCTTTGCTACGACCCATATTGCGGTTGGACGCGCGGCGTTCGCGGCTGTTCGGT
>NW_009204755.1:444-6925 GCF_000690835.1 Fulmarus glacialis
GTGCAAAGGGCTGGAAAATAGAACGCGACAGCTCCGCCGGTGTCTTGGCCTCCTTCCGACCTGTTGAGCTGAAATAATTTGCAGGGTTTTTTGTTTGAGGCTCCCCTGGTTTTGTTGCGGGTTTATTGCTACCGAGTGATAAAATGCAAAGGAGAGGGGAAGGAGGGCTGAAGCCAGAGGGGTTTCGGCATCTCCAGGGCTTGCGTTGCCCCGCGTTATGGAGATGGTGTGTTGGAGCGTGTTGGAATTGAGGTGATTTTAAGGTAAATTTGGATTTTCAGGCAGGTTTGGTGCCGTCCTCTTTGGGAACACCATCCACGTCGCTGTGGTTGTGGTTACATCCTCCCCTTACCCTCCTCTTCATCAGCATCCCCCAGCCCAGCTCCTCCATATCTCCCAACATGCGTTGAGCTGCGCGTTTTGGGGACCCCGCGTTGGTCCTTCTCCGCTTTCTCTTGACCTACAGGTCCCCAAACTGGTCTCATCGTCCCCAAAAGGTGCCACCAACCCAAGGGGCAAATGTCTTGACTGGCCATGCTCTTAACATCAAGAGCATGTTGGAAATACCGTCTTACTCCTCAAGAAGAGAGCTGTCACCTTCCCTGGTCACGGGGCTGTGACTTCTCCTGGCCAGAGGAGAAAGCCTGGTTGATATCTTAACCTCTTCTTCTCTCTCGTCCTTCTCCCCGAAGCAGCATGGCTCATCCAACTCTACGTTATTCACATCTTTGCTGGGAGAGTGCAGGAACTCCAGGCTGACTCAAAAGGAAGCAAAAACTCTGTTTCAAAGGGTAGGAAAAGGAAGAAGCCAAGGGGTAGACAAATAATCACGGCCAAAAGAGCAAAGCAGGAGGATGCAACCCCATGGAAACAGTGGTGGGAATGGGGTTGAGTCTCGCCTGGGACCGCGTATCCAACCCGCGGTGCTCTTGGTGGGAGCAAGAGATGAAGCTCTTGGTGTGAGCAAAAGATTACGGTCTTGATGTAAACAAGAGATGAAGGTCTTGGTGTAAACAAGAGATGAAGATCTTGGTGTGAACAAGAGATGAAGATCTTGGTGTGAGCAAGAGATGAAGGGCTTGGTGTGAGCAAGAGATGAAGGTGAAGGTCTTGGTGTGAGCAAGAGATGAAGCTCTTGGTGTGAGCAAAAGATTAAGGTCTTGATGTAAACAAGAGATGAAGGTCTTGGTGTAAACAAGAGATGAAGATCTTGCTGTGAGCAAGTGATGAAGATCATGGTGTGAGCAAGTGATGAAGGTGTTGGTGTAAGCAAGAGATGAAGGTGTTGGTGTGAACAAGAGATGAAGATCTTGGTGTGAGCAAGTAATGAAGGTCTTGGTGTGAGCAAGAGATGCAAGGAGGCTGGGCTGGAGAACTAGAGCCGTGAAAAGGAGGAGTTGGAGCTAACACTGAAGATCTCAATGACTTTGGGTGGACCAAGTTGCATGGAAAACCAACAGGAGCTTTGCATCAGGAGCTCCACAACTTTGCATGCTCCTGGCTCTCGTTTGCATGAGACTCGATGCGGTGCAACGAGGCTTTGCGGCCCACGTGGTTTTAATATCAGCTGGAAAATGAAGCTGGAGGAGAAACTCAACCGGCAACAGCTCGGCACTGGGAGAAGCGAGGAAGAAGCATTGCACGCCCAGGAGCTCCCCGTTGCTCCCAGAGATGATGAAGGCAGCTTTTGGCCCCCAAATCTATTAATAGAGCAACAAGGAGGACTTGAGCTGGTGGAAGACTTTGTGTCAATGACCTCAAGGTGGCTCAAAACCATCTGGTTGGAGAGGAGCTGAGCGGGGATGGACGGGGCTGCACGGCTCCAGCCACGTCCCAGCTCCATCCCATGCTGGAGGAGATACAGGAAGAACATCGGAGCGTCATCCATGAAGGTCTTGGAGGGGAGAGCTTAAACCTTGCATTGGTTTGGGGTCGGATGCGTATGATGTGTCTGGGTAAAGCAGCTGGAGATGACAACACGCTTATTTTGCCCTAAAACGGCATTATGTGCCCCGAAAGCAATGGGAAATCAGGCTGGATGCAGCTATGGGATATGGTCACCCACTCATAGACACATATACTCAATATTTACATATAATAGACAGGAGACATATTTCCGGCCAATTACATCCTCACCGTGCCAATACCAGTCTTAACGACCAAGCCCATCCCACCTAAGCCCGGCTTACATCCCAAAGCCACTGTTTACCTTCTGTAATTGGAGATAAGAGCCCAAATCCGGAACCGTTCCCAGCAGCTCAGGTGATCCTGAGCCTGGCTCGCTGCCACGTTAAATAACCCGGGAAGAGCTCGCCGTGTTTATTTTTCCTCGCCGGCGTTCCCAAGACCCAAGCGGATCATTTCCGATGGGTGGTGGGACCATCTGGGAGGTGGCTGGAGAAGAAAGTCCCAGTGACGAGCGACTATATGGAGCTTGTAGCATCTTCATTAATGCTGGGCTTTTGGCACCTAAAGATTTTGGAGGTGATTGCACCCAAATGATGGACGGATGCACCCGGGAAACGAGGGTTTTGCAGCTCCCCAACGCCATCCGATGGAGGGATGGCCAAGCAACGTCATGGTGGGCTTCAAAATGTGCCCCAGTCCTCTATTAATTAGCAGCAGCACCTTATCCCTGCTCTAGAAAATGGCTTTTTTACAAATTTGGGTAGTTTCTCCAGCAAAACATCTCCCGGGGAGATGTCCAGGAGCTCGGCGAGTGGCTGTGAAGCATCTCCAGCAGCATCGGAGCATCATCCTGCATCCCCAGTTACGGTGGGGAGCACGGGGAGGGCGACGACTGCACACACGGGGGGATAAACACCCCGTATCTGCAGGAAAAAACCCACAGCTCCATTTGCTCCACGAAAAAACCACAGCTCCACCAAGTTATCGCGGGGATTTTAGCTTTACATCTGCATCGCGATGCGGGTTCAGCATCGACGCAGGTTTTTCCCCGCTGGTATAAATAAATCGAGGAGTATTTTGCTGCGGGGGGGTCTATTTTTCCTGCGTTATCTCCTCCCTTGCTTGATTTGGTGGGTGTTTCTGGCTTGGGGGGGAGCAAACCAAAAAAAAAGTCCAGCAGGATCCCCCAGCCATAACGTCTTTGCTCCTCCAAGGAAAAATCAAAATACCGGGAGCAGGTTCTCCAGGAGGTTTCTCGAAGGGTAAAAATCCACGCGGGAGCTTCCCACGCACCCATGGGTGACTGTACCCACGCAACCGGTGGGGCTGGGTGAATCATTGCATTTTTGACGTGGGTGAAAACCCTCCGACCCGAGCACCTCTTCCTTTATTTTGGATATCAAGGACGAAAACAAGCGGTTGGGATGGGCTGGGAACCTCTTCGGTTGTGCAACGTCTTCTCCACCTCCATCCCAAAATGACCCTTCCTCGATGCTTTCATCTCGGCATCTTGCTCCGGCAATCGGGATTTGGGATTGCAAATAGGATGGCTGGGGAAATTTCCAGCAAAAGGCATTTCCACCCCCAAGCTGTTGCAATTCGGACCCTGATATCGGTAATTTTTTCGGGGGGCGATGCTGAACATCCCCCACGGTGCAAAACGGGAACTGAAAGCACCGTCAGATCCCACTGGAAATAGGCAAAAGCTTGAAAGCAAAGCGAAATCCCACTGGCAGAGTAGCCCCGTTAAGAAAAAAAAAATCAGAAATATCTAATATAGAGAGATAAATGCAAGATTTATTATAAAATACGTTGCTTGTTGCATTTTGTCCTCAATTTGGGGCAAAACGATGGGGATCAGAGATTGAGCATCATGGGCAGGTTGGTGCTACCCAACGTGATACCGTGTCGAGAGGCGGAAAAGCCATAAATTATGATCAGGAATAAGGCAATAAATCCTTATTTAAGGGAAAATGGATTATTTTTTCCCTTTTCCCAAGGGAAAGCCGCAGGAAGAGCAGGGGGACAGCAAGCAGCTTGGGTTTGGGTTGGGTCAATGGCCCCAAGGAGGGGATGCTGCAGAGCTGGGAGTTGGTTTGGAGCTCTCCCACCCAAATCCATGTTAATTTGTTTAATTGACGCGGGATTGCTCATCAAACAAGGGCCGTGGTGGGATTTGATTGACTTTTGCATCGGAGTAAATGCCTGGAGCGAAGCAATTTTTGCAATTAGCGGGGCTGGTTTCCTCTATCCCCAATACAAATCTATAACAGAGGCTGGAAGTAGCATCAAATTCCTTCCAAAAACGGTAAAAATGCAAATAATTCCCCCAATTTATAGGCGTATTTAGGTCTTCTTTCACAATTAAAAATAAAATATATTCTTACGAATTCAATGATTAACGTTTCCTGGTTAAAAACAAGGGGGAATTGAAGGAAAGCGATGCCCGGCGGCGGGTGAGAGCGAGCCCAGGATGGCCCAAGCAGGACAACAGCCTCATTTTCCAGCCTTTCCCAAAAAAATCCCAACCTCAGATGATGCTGTGGGAGAAGCGGAGACGGACCTGGAGGTCGCCGCTGGCGGCTCTTGTAGATCTGCAAACCCGTTTTTTTGCACTTCCCCTTTACTGTCTTAGCACCGTTCTTGCTCAGCAGCGGTGCTGGGACCCTCCTTTAGCGTTTTCCAGGAGAAATCCAAGCATTTCCCACCATAAATTGGATTTATGGTCTCCCTTGGGGTGGAAAAAGGCATGAAGCAATGCTCTTTAATTTCTGTCCCCCTCCGATGCCCAGCGTGCAAGAAGGTCCCTCGGTGAGTGGGAAAGTTGGGATCTGCTCGTTAAGCCACCAAATACTTGGCTTAAATGTGAGATGGGGTGAAGCGAGGGTGGGCGAGAGAAGTGAGACTGCTCAGGGGTGAGAGGAGCATCCCAGTGTAAGCCCGTTGCAAGCCCGTTGCAAGCCTATTACAACCCCATTGCAAGCCCGTTGCAAGCCCGTTGCATGCCCATTGCAAGCCTATCACAAGCTCATTGCAAGCCCGTTGCAAGCCTGTTGCGTGCCTGCTGCAAGCCTATTAAAAGCCCGTTGCAAGCCTGTTACAAGCCCGTTGCAAGCATGTTGCAAGCCACTTGCAACTCATTGGAAACCTCGGAAGCCCCTTGCAAACCCCTTGCAAGCCCATTGCAAACTCATCGCAAGCCCATTGCAAGCATATTGCAAGCCCATTTCAAACCCCTTGCAAGCCCCTTTCAAGCCCATTGCAAACTCATTGCAAACCCCTTGCAAACCTTGGAAGCCCATTGCAAACCCCTTGCAAGCTAATTGCAAACTCATTGGAAACCTCGGAAGCCCCTTGCAAACCCCTTGCAAGCCCATTGCAAACTCATCGCGAGCCCATTGCAAGCCTATTGCAAGCCCAATGCAAATTTATTGCAAAGCCCTTGTAAACTCATTGCAAGCCCATTGGAAACGCACTGCAAGCCCCTTTCAAGCCCATTGCAAACCCCTTGCAAGCCCCTTGCAAGCCCATTGCAAGCTTATTGCAAACCCATTGCAAGCCCCTCGCAAGCCTACTGCAAAGCCAATGCAAACTCATTGCAAAGGCCTTGCAAACCCATTACAAGCTCATTGCAAGCCCCTTGCAAGCCCCTTGCAAACCTTGGAAGCCCGTTGCAACCTCCTTGTGCAAACCCATTGCAAACTCATTGCAACCCCCTTGCAAACCTTGGAAGCCCGTTGCAACCTCCTTGTGCAAACCCATTGCAAACTCATTGCAACCCCCTTGCAAACCTTGGAAGCCCGTTGCAACCTCCTTGTGCAAACCCATTGCAAACTCATTGCAACCCCCTTGCAAACCTTGGAAGCCCGTTGCAACCTCCTTGTGCAAACCCATTGCAAACTCATTGCAACCCCCTTGCAAACCTTGGAAGCCCGTTGCAACCTCCTTGTGCAAACCCATTGCAAACTCATTGCAACCCCCTTGCAAACCTTGGAAGCCCGTTGCAACCTCCTTGTGCAAACCCATTGCAAACTCATTGCAACCCCCTTGCAAACCTTGGAAGCCCGTTGCAACCTCCTTGTGCAAACCCATTGCAAACTCATTGCAACCCCCTTGCAAACCTTGGAAGCCCGTTGCAACCTCCTTGTGCAAACCCATTGCAAACCTTGGAAGCCCGTTGCAACCTCCCTGTGCAAACCCCTTGCAAACTCATTGCAAGCCCATCGCAAACCTGTTGCAAGCCCGTTGCAAGCCCATTGCAAGCTCGTTGCAAGCTCATAGCAAGCCGGGGCTGCTCTCTATCCCCGTCCCACCCGATTTCGGAAGCCACCCAAGCCCCCAGCTCCCCGATCCGTATCTCCGGTTGAATTTTCTTCAGTTCAACCTTTCCTGTCGGGAAAAAACTGCTGGCCGCCCGACAGCCAAAACCCAAACCTCTTCTCGCAGCCTCCCCCTCGCAAAACCCGACCTCGCCGGGCCCGTCGCCCCCCGGTTCCCAACCCAACCGCCTCAACGCGACCCGCCGCCGGCCTCCTCGGGCCCCTCGGCCTCGTTAGGGCTCATTAACGAAGCG
>NW_009204756.1:0-1838 GCF_000690835.1 Fulmarus glacialis
TCCAGGCTTGACGGCTGGGTCTGTCACCCTGCTTTTTCCTCCATTTAAAGAAAATGTCTGGGGGGGTGTCATTGTTTGGGGTTGTATGTGCCTGTCCCCCTGCACATACGGTTTCTAACGGTGGCATCAACTTTACAAGGAGAACCTGAGAGCCTATGTTACAGCCATAACAGAGGCCTTAGGCTCTCAGCTTCCTGAGTTTCTCGTAGCACCAGGAATTAATTAATCAAAATGAAAAAACCTATGTTTTCACCAGATTTCCCTATTTCTTTAAAAATATTTGCAAGTTCTCTTCTTCTATTCCCCCACTTAGGGGATTTAAACAAGTTGAAAGAATCTAATCATTCGTAGATATGTTTATTTCCAATTATGGCATCCACGGCATATTGCATTTATCATCTGAGAGTTCAGTTTGGTCGTTCTCTGACTGTGTTTCTTTGCTAAGGTGTACATCTTTCGTACTAGTTGAGACCATGGGAGCGGCATTGGCGAGAGCAGCTCAGTGGACTGCTGCTGGTTCTGGAACTGGCACACTCGAAATCACCCCTTTGAACGAATCTCTTTTAAATCAAATTATTAAGTTTGCGGAGGACTTCAGCACTAGACATCCTCGGGAAGCAGCATTTGTCTTCAGAGAGCCCCTTGAGTGGAAAACGCAATTGGGCTCTTCAGTATTTGGAGAGGGTTATGAGATCAAGTAAGTCTGAATTGCAGTGTGTTTCAAAGCAAAACTGTGCTCATTTAGCATAAAGAAAGCTTTAGTGTATTTGGGAGGCTGAAATGGGTGGGTTTTTTACTGATACATATTGAAAATTTTGAGTTAAAATTTGTAGGGTTTTTTGAGTTTGAGACTGTTCTGCCTTGGTTGTGATACAGACCTGTTTAGTTAGTGATTTATACAACTTATGTTGTCTCTTCCCAAGACTTTTTACAACATGCATCTAACAGCGATTAACCCTGTGATTTCTGTTAGTGTTCGGAGTGGCTCCTGTGTGGTGGGTTGACCTTGGCTGGCCACCAGGTGCCCACCAAAGCCGCTCTATCACTCCCACTCAGTTGGACAGGGGGAGAAAAATACGACGAAAGGCTCCTGGGTCAAGATAAGGACAGGGAGATCACTCACTGATTACCATCACGGGCAAAACAGACTCAAATCGGGGAAATTAATTTAATTTCTTGCCAATCAAAAGTTAAGAGTAGGATAATGAGAAATAAAAACACCTCTCCCCCACCCCTCCCTTCTTTCTGAGCTCATCTTCACTCCCGATTTTCTCTACCTCCTCCTCCCGAGCGGTGCAGGGGGACGGGGAATGGGGGTTGCGGTCAGTTCAGAATGTGTTGTCCCTGATGTTCCTTCCTCCTCACACTCTTCCCCTGCTCCAGCGTGGGGTCCCACCCATGGGAGACAGTCCTCCACGAATTTCTCCAACATGAGTCCTTCCCACAGGCTGCAGTTCTTCACAAACTGCTCCAGCATTTGTCCCTTCCACAGGGTGCGGTCCTTCAGGAACAGACTGCTCCAGCGTGGGTCCCCACAGGGTCACAAGTCCTGCCAGGAGCCTGCTCCAGCACGTGCTTCCCATGGGGTCACAGCCTCCTTTGGGCATCCACCTGCTCCGGGGTGGGGTCCTCCATGGGCTGCAGGTGGATATCTGCTCCACTGTGGACCTCTATGAGCTGCAGGGGGACAGCCTGCCTCACCATGGTCTTCACCACGGGCTGCATGGGAATCTCTGCTCTGGTGCCTGGAGCACCTCCTCCCACTCCTTCTTCTCTGACTTTTGTGTCTGCAGGGTTGTTTCTCTCACATATTCTCACTCCTCTCTCCCAGCTGCTGC
>NW_009204756.1:2034-43168 GCF_000690835.1 Fulmarus glacialis
CTCGCAGCAGCCACCCCTGCAGCCGCCCCGCTACCAAAACCTTGCCATGCAAACCCAATACACTCCTGATTAAGCATAGGTGTTTTACTGCTGTTACTGAGGCGGATTAACAAGCACAGTCTTGCATTACAGCTTCTTTGTGAACAGCAATCTCCAAGTTCTTTCTAAGTAGGCAGTTTTAATATACTAACATGGTTTCAGTCTTAATCAGTAGTTATACTGCTGTAGCTTACTTATCAAATATTCTAACGGTTCTTTTAGTATTCTGATTAAGCATAGGTGTTTTACTGCTGTTACTGAGGCGGATTAACAAGCACAGTCTTGCATTACAGCTTCTTTGTGAACAGCAATCTCCAAGTTCTTTCTAAGTAGGCAGTTTTAATATACTAACATGGTTTCAGTCTTAATCAGTAGTTATACTGCTGTAGCTTACTTATCAAATATTCTAACGGTTCTTTTAGTATTTGAAAATTAGTGCTGAAAAAATAATGATGATCAAGAGGTTTATGCTTCTTTTTTAATCTGGTGCTGACTGATTTTCCAATGATACCTAAGGCTTATACGATAGTAACTCTATTTAGTTTTTGTGATTCTTTGAACAATAACATAGCAAGGTGCAATGGATGCACACAATCATTTTTCTTGGCTAAATCACAAAGGTACTGGAAAATTTTCAGAATTTTCCTTGATAAGTTGTCAAATTCAGGTTCTGTTTAGGTAACGCTGTAGAAATACCCTAATTCTGAGAAAATATTTTATTCCCTTCCACCAGAGAGTTCTTTCCAAATAGAAATATACATTTATATCATTTTAAGTCAGTTGTCATTTATGAACCTAATACTTAGCAGTCTTGTAGAAGGAACATGCAGAATACGAGTGAATATTTTGTGAGGCCAAACAGCAGGTGTGACCAGTCCTGTAAGAATAGTTTTTCACAATTCAGCCTGTCAAAATTCTATTTAAAGATGTTGCCAAGGTAAAACAAATGAGTTACAGATGTCTGATTTGCAGTGAATAAATTGGCTTACCTCTGAAGTTTTCAGAAATCCAGTTTAAAGAAATTGTATATGCTTTATCATGTGAAGCTTGAATACCATTCAGGATTCTTCTCTAAAATTTGCTGTTTATTAAAGTTCTTATTTTAAAAAGATATAATTTAATTTTTCTAGCGAAGCAACTGTTCAGTCTGAAGCCAAAGGTGAAGATGGCCAACCATTGCTTCTCCTCACAGCATCAACTCTCAGAGTTCGCAGTTTTGACCAGCTGTCCTGTTTGCTACAAATTGCTGTGGAAAGAAAGTTAAAGGAAGCACAAGCATGCCTTGAAGGTTTCCTTTCTTCTTTTTTTTTATCTTTCCTCTCTCTTAAAAAGTGTGTCTTCTCCTTCAATTCGTGTTTATGAAATGGGAAGAAAGAAAGGCATGTCTTCATTTTAAGTATATAAGAAGGTGTTGATTCATGAAGGTGGCTAAAGGTGCTAATCCAGAACTTAATGAAGTTTCTATTTCTTCTTTTATTTTCACAGAAATCAGTAACAGAGAAATCTGGAATAAAGTTAAAATAAAACTGTTGAATCTCATATACAAATTCATGTATATTGAATAATACCACAGCTATTGCAACAGACAGTAGGTTTAAATTTCTGAAAAAGAATGTCTTATTGGAGGCTAATAGTTTTTCCTATGTTTGTAGTTTAATCCTCTTTTAAAATGTTACATCCTTAAAAAATAGCCAAAGAAAAACTTATACACTTAAGGCATTCTTACCTGCACAAGGTTCACGGTGAGCAATTCCAGCTCCCTCTCACAATGTTTTTTAAAATAGGTATGAGTACTTTTACTGTGTCATATCCAAGTCCTAGATTTTCAAACTGACAAGAAGACCCTCGATACGCTAAACTGGATATCCTCCTCTCATTGGAGGTAGAAGAGATTAGTAATATTCTTTGGTAATATTAATAGAAATTGCATCTGCAATACTAAAATATAAATGCTCATACTGGATTAAACTTCAGATCCATCTAAGCCAGGGTCCTGTCACTGACAGTGATCAACCATGAATAATAGGGAGGAACAGTATGGATAGGGCATTGTGCAAAGGCGTTCACAGATGCATGGGACTTCATTTGCAGGAATAGAGCAAAATGTTTTTGTAAAACCCATTGACATGCAGTTATGTCACTGTTTACCAAAAAGAACAGCTGGCATAGCTGAGGAAGTAATGGGGCCATTGGGAATGCTGTTAGAAAACTTTAAAGATGTTGTTTATCACTAAATCATATTTCCAAAATTATCAATTTTGAGTGAGTTAAACCCATTGATTTCCTGTTTTGGTGATCAGCCAGGCATATATTCTGGAAAGGGGACTGTTGATAAAGGGAAGTATTTAATATTCACCTCTTGGTTGAATGAATCTTAATCTTTGTTGTGAAAAGCAATTTTGTTTGTTATGAAAAATTTCTTTTTGTTCTTAATGTTTTCATATTTTTAAAAGTGCATTTCAAATTACAACAGAGGGCTATGAAACAATACATCATACAGTAATATTTGATGAATAACTATGCACATTGTTAGAGTATAGTATCACATTATATGATTCTGTTTCATGTTTACAGCTAACAGAGATCCTATAGTGAAAATTCTTGGCCCTGAATATGGGACTGTTGAAGGAGAAGATATGTCCATGTTGCATTTATTTGACAAAGTGAAAAAAGATGATGACCCTGAAACAGAGATGAAAATGAGAATCTTTCTTCTTCTTCATCAGCTGGATTTGCAACTGCTTAATAGTTCTTTGAAACACATTTCACAGTAAGTGCATTTCAAATGGAAACTAAGCATGTCAACCAGTGCATTTTTGTGTTTTATTGTTAAATCAGATTGGTTTCAAACCACAACATGTGCTTTTGGTGTGACATAAAAATAACTTTTACTGTTCACTAAGTTATTGAAAAAACATTTTTTTTCTGAAGATTTTGCTGTAGGTGTGAGTATGCAAGTGTGTGCCCGTGAGTGTGGTTTTTTATTGCATATGTTTCGTGTTTTGGTAGCAAATTGAAGTCATTTGTACAAACAACAAAGTTACAGTTAAATATTTTCAAGGAAATGTTTATTTCTTCATGGAAGCATATTAAGTATTACATTGAGTCTGTTTTGTAGTTACAAGGACTTCATATTAGTTATGGAACTAAAATTTTACTAAGCTAACAGATAAAATAAAGAAAAACAATGGGAGATGAACCATTTGCAGATTTTGTTGCTACTATTAAGAGTCTTTTCATTTCTCTGAATACATCCTTTTGATGAATACATTTTAGTCCATTTTCTATTCATTGCAGAGACGTAAGACTAAATCCAGCTGCTATAAATAATGAAGTGAATCTTCTCAAGAATTTCTCTGGGGAAGGAGAAGATACAGTACTGGAATCACTGAAATATACATCAGGTCCAAATCTGATCATATCTCACGTTTATATATACCTTTATTAAAGTACTTGACTTCTGTGTGAAATTTGCTAAATTAATTTCAGTAATAAATTTGAAGTGTTTATTTCTACTTTAAAGTTATAAAGTAAAATAAAAAGTATTTTCAGATATGGAATGTTGTTCTTCAGCCTTTAGTTATAGAAATAATCTCCGATCATATGAATTTCTTCAGTGGAAGTAGAGGAAGTGAACTGAGTCCCTGATCCTGAAAAGTGCTAAGCACAGTTGCACGGGGCCACGCGTCACAGAGCTTTGCATGATTAATTCCTAACACTATGAATTCTTAAGAATAAGGAATTGTTCTGGGAATTTCATTTGTATGCATGTTGTATTTATCATCAAGCATAACTATTAAAAATACTTTTAAACTGGATAAAAACACTAATGCTAATTGGTTACAGATTACACATTCTCTAATGGATGCCGAGCTCCTCCCTGGAGACAAGTGCATGGAGAAATTTGTTACTTAGTCATCAAACCACATGACACTGATCCTTTGTATATCACTTGCAGCACAGCAGGAGTGTTTTTAAATGGAGTAAGTAATAATAAAGGATACCATGGAGTAATGAATATTTTTATGTGCTAAAATCAAAAATCCATCAGGTTTAGGGTAGTGGTGTTGAGGCTGTAAGACCTGCAGAGTTAGTTTATAGGTACAGAAGGAGAAGACACACTAATAAATGTATGCTAGTTTTCCCATATGTTTTGAGTGCTTTTTCTATAAGTTTTATACTAGGAGTGTATTCTGCACTTTTTGCTAACAGTGTTTGTTTAGTCTTTAAAGATGTCCTAACAGTCCTTCACACTATTCCTGTTTAAAGGTACTGTGGGAATAGATGCCTCTCTAGTGCCTCATTGCTCTTGATCTGAGGTGCAATATTATTGTGTGGCTAATATAGCTTGCTTTTGTCTTTTTATAAATGATAAGCAGTTCTTTCTCCCTTCAGTGGAAGTTTTTTTAAAAGTATCTCTTTTCTTCTACTTTTCATTTTGGTTACCTCTTTCCTTACAGATGTTATTTAGACATAATAGTCCCCACTATGTATTTTAAGCAGTGACCAGAGCTCTTATATTCATGTTGAAGAGAGACTGATGTCCGTCAGGTGTAACTCCACAAACTGATTTCCTAAGAGTTAAAAAATCCAGGGAAATTTTGACTTAGCACGTTATTAATGGATGAAGCTCAGTCAGGTCACATTATTTTCTGTGATTTTAGACATCTGCCATACTGCACTGGAAGCTCGTATTTACTTGGTTGTTTGCCATTAGGCATAAATTCTTTTCAGTGGAACTACCCACAGTACAATTAACTGATAGTAATTACTTGCAGAATTCTATGTAAGATCTTGATTATCTGTTGGGATCCATGGAGATGATCCATGCATCTCTATAAAGCGTTATTGAAGTTTGATGGACTCTGTGCTGAGCATGAGACTTCTGTACATAATTCATTATAGTATGACCTCTGTGCTCTTTAGCAGTATTTTATGATGCAGATTAAATTACCTGTGTAAGGCAATACTATTAATAATTTTAAATTTATTCTTTTTTTAAGGGTGAGATAAATGGTAAAGATGGCATTGACTATGAAAGAAAAAGTGATGTATATAAAGATATTGTCACATTTTTAAGGGAGAGATCACCTAGATTTGTAGAAAATATGGCTAAACAGGTATGTATTTACTGATACTGGGTGTAAATTCTACTTTTTACAAGCGTACCTTGTACATTGCTAAGAATTACATTATAAACCTGGCTGAATGTTTATGTTCTTTATCAAAGATAAATCTGTGATTAAATGAAGAATTTTAAAGACTCTGAAATGTATTTACTATTTTTCTTTGGATTTGTTTCAGTTTCTACTAAATATATTCATTTTGTAAATAGCAAATAATATACTATTTCAAGTATTGTTCTATCATACCTTATTATGAGGTTTGATCCAGTATGTGAAGTCAGCTTCTAATTTTGCATAAGAAATTTTGCTCATCTTCCGTTATTATTCTTCGTGGAGCACTGGAAATGTTAAAGCAGGAAAATATGATATCCTTACAGAAGAGGTCAGCTTTTTATGACAATATTTTTCTGTGATCAAAACCACTTAAATTTTTATCTTCATTCTTTGTAACCCAAATATAAATAATAGCCCAACTTTTTTATGAGAACTGCCTGATTTAAATATCAGAGCTGAGAGTTAAACATCCAGCTTACACACAAAATGTTGCCTCAGCCATTGCAAAATGCAAGTGTTTTGGCTTTTATTTAGAGCTCTTTATTAGCTAGAATCACATAGTGCTACTACAATTTTAGTTGTTTCATCATTCCTGATAAAAACTCTTTTTTCAGATTTATAGTGTGGTTATAACAGATTAATAACTTGGCGGTAAAATTCATTACAGGCTGAAACCTGTCAAAAGTTTTATTGTGGCTATTTATATGCAATTTTAATTATTGCAAGAAGGAAGTCATTAACAGGGAAATTTTCTTATCCTTCAGTTTTGATTTTCTGGGAGGTAGGGCTGATATTTATTTTCTTTGAGATATAGATATTTGACAGTTCTGAAAGAACAGAGCATTTCAAGTTGTACACATAAGTACAGTAGCTTATATTAACAGTAATGGAATTAAATTTGTAAGTTGTTCTGTTTGAAAGTGCAGTAAGTTCCAAAATGTGTTTTATTTATCCCATAGGCAAGGTTTTTTTTAATGTTTTATCTACATATCGGTTTACATTTCACAAATGTGACAATACATGAATGCTTTTAGACATAATTACTGGTTTAATGTATTTTCAGAGTGATTTGGCTTCATTTGATGGTCATGAACGGTAAAATGATAATATTTTAATAATGTTTTACAGTTCTAATCCTAAATGTTAATATAGATTAATGTTAATATCAGTAATAGAGATAACATACCTTTCTTTACTGGTTTTCTGCTCTTATAAAGATACTGTAGCTATTCAAGAAATGTGTACACTTATTAAATAAGAGTAAATGAATAGAATTTATCCTGTTTTCCTTCAATTGTCATGTAAATCACTTACTCAGTATTCCCTGACTGTATAAATAAGTTTATGCTGAAGAGTATAAATTATACCATTTTAAGGTTTAGGAATATCATATCATATTGCCTTGCTGAAGAGCTGGTTTAGTACATTCTGCATTCTAAAACTAGAATTTAAACAAGTTAATACTGTAGAGCTGCAGAGCATTTGTATTTGAGGGAAAATCTTCTCTACTCTAGAACTCTGAAAAGCAGGGAAAAGCTGTATTTCCAAGTTGCCTACATGAAATAAATTATGACTGGAAATAGTTTTGATTTACTTTCTGAGGAGAGGAGAGCTTCAGAAAGCTCATTACATACACATATATTACAAACCCAATTAACTTTTATAATATCTTCTTGGCCTTGTTTAAGCTAACATTTAGAATTGCTGCGTTGGCATACAGTGCTGTAGGAAACATACTTTTTAACATGTGCTTAGCTGGTCAAGCTACATCATCAATTCCCCTGTGATTTGTCTAGTTTATCATGTTTTAAATTGTCTTGTCTAGAGTACATTTTCAGAATGAGAGAATTAGCATGTGTTAGTTTATGATTAGACAGTTGGGTCAGCAAGCCTGGAACAGACGATTCACATCAGGGACTGGTCGAAAACAGACCATACTGTCTCCTAAGTCTCCTTAAAGTCTCTTAAGACTCCTTAAAACTGCCTTGAATCAGATAGATAAAGGAATGTCTTCACCTATCTGGTAGTGACAGCTGCAATAATAATAGTAAGTAATGATTGTATGCTGTCTTTCCTGTAAAAATTGAATATGTTCCAGTAGAGAATGAGAGTTGACAAGAGTCCTTTCTGTTCTGGATATTTTTGATCAGCCATGGTACTAGACACAGACAGCTGAAGGATTGGTAGGTGCCACTCATCTCCATTCTTGTATGTGACTTGTTCAACAATGTTTTGTTCTGAGAAACAGAAGATGAAAAAACTGAAATGGAATGTGTTTATATTAATTCTAAACTATATCAAATTAAATTACTTGGAACTGAAGTCTAGCAGTTTATCATAGCCTATTTCCAGTTTTATGTTCATTATTTTCTTGTGGGAATTTTTTGTAAATCCTTTATGCAGGGAAATAGTTTTTATATGAATGATCCATTGACGGCAGAATGACTGACTTTGCAATTCTAGATCTTAAAACTCATTTGGAATTAGGTTCTATAAAAGTGCTTGTGTCACAAATTATTTAACATACTAGAAATTGAACAACACCCAACATTCAAGTATGTTCAGGAAGTTCCAAATTTAGCTAGTTCAGTTATTTCAAAAACTTTAATTTGCACACGGTAACAGCTACTTTCCAGATTAATGTTTCATTCTTTTAAAGGCAATATGATTTTATCCTTATAATCTAATTCTACATTTAATACATACAATTTTTAAGCACAGCATCCTGGAATTGTACTTATAACTTATTGTTTTAATATGCATTATTCATATAGCAGTATGACTGACAAACCATGTCTCCTTCTTTTATTAGGAATATAATTTTTTTGAGGAACCAACATATGAGAAGAATTATCAATGTATGGAAGTAGTTTATGCTAAGGTCCCTGGCCAATCCCAGAACCTTTATGATTTTACCGAAAAGAATGTATGTGAGAAAGTGAAAAATTCTGTAGCAAGAAGGAGATCCATTGACAAGAAGAAATTAGAACCATCTATGAAGTGGAAGAATATTGGGCTTTCTGCTTCCCACAGATAAGTAGTTGTCTTTATAATTGAATTTTCCTATAGATCTCTCTAAACTGTGCTAATGATTGGACTGCATGTTATAGGTTTGCATTATTATCTTAAGTTAGGAGCAATAAAACAAAATTTACTACATGTTAATTTCTAAGAAGAGAGTACAGACTACCAAAGAGATTTCTCTGTTTTCTTCTGTCATGCAACAACTTTGATGATGTTATGTCATTTCCACAGCAAGGCAGAGAAATATCTTGCAACCATTTGCAGTACTGGTCCTCCAGGACTGTGATATTATCATACTTGTGGTGTAAAATGCCCTTTAAAGCAAGACAGAGTAGACAATCTAATCTAAACCACACTTTCTGAGGGAGGCAAAAGAGATCCAGGATGGAAAATCAGGATGACTATTATTTATACGACCAATTTTTAATGATTTCATATTACATGAGCCACGTTTCTAGCTCTGCTTAGCAACAGTCTTCACTGTTGAGATTATCTCAAAGTTTGGACACCCAAAAATACACTATACATACATTGGATATTGTTGGATTTTTCTTCTGAAATCAGAACTCTGTTCTGATTTCATGTTTCCTGATTTTGTGTTAATGGAGGAAGAAGAATGAAGGAAAGACTTTGATTGTCATCCTACAAAAAAAAGTCAGTATCTTCTCAAGTCTGCCAATCTGACATACTGCAAGAAACACTTTAAGAGATTTTGGGTGTGACCTACAGTCATCAGTTAAAAAAACGTGGTTTTCCGGAGACAAGAGTTTATCTTTTTCCACAGTCATTGTTAGAGTCTAGATGTAGCGAAATTGGCTGTAATCATGAGTAGTATTCTCTTTTATTGTTGTGACTGTATAGTATGACCAGCCCAGGCTTGAAAGGACATTTTGTTTTCACAACATTGTAAATTAGGGCCAAAAAAGCACCAGAGATTGTGCCCAGTTAGGCCTAGAAGTCTTCTTGGAATATGAGGAAAGCAAGATATATTGTATTCAGCATGATCAAAGCTATGGAACAGCTCACTGTGTGGAAGAACTAGGCAGACCAGAACTCTTCTGCCTGGAAAAAATATGTCTGGGGGACAATAAGACAGATACAAAAAATCATGACTGGAGATGGTAAATAGGGAGCAGATAGACACTGTCCATTCTAGTAGAAGAACAAAGGGCATCAAATGAAAATGAGCCAGTGAGACCGGTTCAGAACAAAGGGAGAAGCCTCTTCATACAACACATGGCTAAGCTCTAAAATTCTTTGCCACAGGATGGTAGAGGCCATTTGTTTATGTGAGTTCAAAAAGCAACAAGACACATTCATGGAAGAAAAATCCATCCAAAATTGTTAATGCAAGGATGATCAGGAGTTCCCTGAATCACAATGTGCTGAAGAATATTCTGGAAAAAATAATTTCCGAGTTCTTCTATTGTTCTTCTGCTGTTACCTACATAGCTGCTATTGGTCATGGTTGGAGATGGTATTCTAGGATAAATGGACCTGTGGTCTGTCTGCATATACTCATTCTTTGTTCTTGTGTCACATACAGGTCAGCATAATATAATTTTTCTAATATTCCACTATTTTATTAAAGCAAAATTAGTCACTTAAGACACAGCATACTTTCTGTTTAATGAAGTTTATTGTGTAGGTTCATAAGCTCATATGTACTGACATAATATGTGTCCAATCATAGCTTTTTGATTCTATGTATATATATAATAATTTTTTTTAAATAAAAACAAATATTTTAGTGACAAGGCCGCAAAAAAAAGTACTGAAGAAGAAGGGAGAAGTAGTACTGTGTCTCTGAAAATCAAAAAGAAAGCCAGTGGCATTTCTTCTGAATCTGTTAAAATACAACTAGCTTCAAAATGGTATGGGTTACTTATCTTTCTTCCTTCAATTTTTTAATTTTTATTTTCCATATGTACAGTAATTATCACCATACTTAGTATTTGGCAATGTCAATTATATTTTTCTATTCTATTACTAGACAGTGTTGCCATACCTGTTTAAAATGTGCTTGTTCATATTAGTTTATAGCTGTTTAAAATGGGTGATGCTGTTTATTTATTTTTAGTAAGACATCAGGCAGGTTTGAAGATGTTAGTGAAAGTTCCTCAGAGACTGAGGAGGATGAAGAACAGCCTGTACGTCATCAGGAAGGAAACACTGATTTGCCCTCAGAATACTGGGGAATTCAGAAACTTGCAAAATATTTAAAGGTACATAAGAAGCACTGATAAATTTCATAAAAAAAAAAAAAAGCTACTCTTTACCTTCTACATCTGAGGACACCAGACCAGCTCCTCATCCTTTCTACCTTCCATGTATTTTAGAATAGCCTTGCTATGTAGTATGTTCAAATCCTGGAACTGTGGACTTTCCTATCACACACCCATTTCTCCTGCATTTTCTTAATCTGCTATTTTTGGCTTATATAGACCCTTAGATTAAACCATCTGTTCAGTGTTATTTAAACCTTAAGATGGTATAATTTCTTTATTAATTATTAGGTTTCTGTTTTGCTTTTTGGGCGAAACTTTCCAAGATATTTCTTTATGTGGATAGTAACTTTCAAGAGTTTTTATTAAAACTGAATACTTGCCTAAAGTCTTTCATCAACTATGATTAATGCATGACTGAAGTAATTCTAACGTGGTCTTGTGTCTGGGTAGATGCTGTTAGTGGACAAGAAAATGTATGATACACAGGCATCCTCTAAAACAAAAAAAAAAAGCTTTTTTACACAGACTTGTTGAAAATCTTTTGGAACCTATAAATATAGATGTTTAGAATTCTGTGTATGTCTGAAACACGTAAAAAGCCAACAACCCTACTATTCTGGAAAACTCTAAAACTAATTATGTTTTTCCCTCAGGAGAAATTCCTTTACAAGTTTGTACTGGAATTCATGTACTGTAAGTTACTAATAAAAGCGCTGGTTTATTTGTTTTTTTGAGTACAACTACAGAGTATACACATCCGACTGATAAAATGATAGTGCTGGCATTTGGTACAGCAGAAATACTTGTGAGGAATAAACAAAACTTTGGCTCCTTCCAGTCCTTTAACCATTGTAGAAGAGTAACTTAGTCTTTTAAACAGTTTTCAGTGCACTCACACTGCTTGTTCTCAGTTCATGTGTGTGGGGCCTATCCTAGTGGCTGTAGCCAAAGAGACACAGAAAAGCATGGATAATACAAATCTTTCTACAATTCTCTTTGCCTTTTATTTTCTAGGTCGGACCTCTATATTCTTGGCATTTTGGCTATGCTAAAATAACCCTTTGCAAGTGGAATCTGGTGTAACATTCAGCATTTAACTTGCTCAGCTATCTGCTAAAGCTAAACATACTATATGTACATTTTGCATGATACAATTGTTTTCATTTGCATATAATTACAGTTCAAGGTGTTCTTTTCAAATCTTTCAGTCTACTAATAGCTTGCTTCTGTCTGTCTTATGGACCACCTCTTTGTACTTTTCTGAGAGCTCAGAGAAATAACCATGCTACTTTTTAGTAAAGACCCAAGGTCCTCCTGGAGAGAATCTTGAAATTCATTACTGTTGATGAACTCCCAGAAATCTTTTCATTGGCCCATCTATGGACCACCCTCTTTACTGACTCTTCTCTCCTGGTTCCATAATTCTCAGACTCCCTTTCCTCTCTAGACCCTTCGTGTAGTCATGTTTAGAGTTTAGTATTGGACCTGACTGAATACTGAAACATATCTATGCTTGCATGAAACCTCTTCTGAATGAAGAATGAGAATGGCAAATAGGAAAATATATTTTTCATGCTCCTCTGTTTTAGAAATGAGTATATTTTGTTCCAGCTGTCAACAACCAAAATTACTTAATGGCTTAGAACGAGAAAAAGAAAGGGGAGCATTTTTGATCAAATTGTGAGTACCTGTTAAGAAGTGTTTATAATACAAAATTCTATCATATGAAGAAGTTTTGTTATGAAAATTCAAATGTATACTTGTTTATGTATTCATGCACACCCGAGTCTTCCAATAGTTCTTTAAATTAGATGTAAATTAAACAAAGTACTTGAAGATATTCTTAAAATAGTTCTCTGTTGATTCTTAGCTACGTAAAGCAAGAAATCCCTAGTGTCAGATAAAGCTGAAAAGAGATGCCTCAGTGCCATACCACAGACAGTGGTTGAAATTTTTATTGATGGAGTGCTACTTTAGCTTGCACATGGAATTCATTTTAATTCAAGTATAAATACTGCACTTCTGGCCAGACTTAGGAGATTTTTTGGCATTCTTGTTGTTCATGTAGGCAAGTGTTCATGACACATGCAACATAAGAGAAAATAAATTTATGACTGCAATATTTAAGTATCTACAAGCATATTTATATAGAAGCACAAATTTCAGAGGGCTTGTGTATCTTCAAAGTTTGTATACGTTATTTGCACATCTTGAAAATTTAATGAAAAGCCTTAAATAATAGATGTTTGAGATACCAAGTTAGAAAATACAATAATTTATAGATGCGACCATTTTTTGAATTCTGCTAAAGTAAATGTGAATCACAGTTCAGCAAGACTCTATAAAAGATCAATCTGCAAACACAAAACTTCCATAAAACCTGAAAGATGCCTAGTTTTTATACCAAAGTTAGATTGTCATTAAAACTTAAAAAGATGTTTGCTTCCTGTATAAAGCAAACTTGCCAGATCCTGTGAATTGTGCCTGTAGACTATGTATTTGTATACCTCTTCATGGAGAGAAAATTTCAGTGCAGGGGAAATTCCCTTCTGACTTTTTGCCCTTCTCCATTCCCCCTCCTTTCTGGAAAGAGCAGCCATGTTGGAATTGCTCCACTGGGAAGCAGCTGCTTCTGTGGTCTGGCTCCTTGTCCTACCTTCAAGCTTCCCAGGGCTGTGAAACAGAAAATAGAGCATGTGTGCTCTTCCCATGTCTCCCCATCGACTTAAGAATGGGGAGCGAAGATAGATCAGTGAGCTTGGTGATGGCGTTGTGTTAAGGCATCTTTTGGAGCTAGAGTAAATAAAATTGGAAGGAAGCGCTCTGTTGATGTTTGTAACAGTGAGATTCACTCAGGACAGCCTACTTCAGATTTCACATTATTTATTAAAGTAGTGCTTCTGAAGTATTACATTTCTAGGGGAAGGGCTACATTTTACATGTGAAAAATTTTAGGAATAGGGTGAAGGGGTCACATTTTACAATGATCTTTTTAATAGAAATACAAAAAAAAAGGTGATGATAGCTGGGCACAATGCTTTGTGCTGCCTGTTGTTGAGCACTGATTATTGCCAGTTTTAAGATAAAATTGAGATGTTGAGAGGTGAATTGGGGCTGGTGACTGCGCCAGGAATAACTCCAATCTCCAGAATAAGTCTTTAATCCCTTAAGCCTTTGTGCTGCTCAGTTTTGGTTCCCTGTAAGGGTGTGATTTATATGTATACCTATGCCAGGGTGAGCTCTGGATAAAGTTCTGCAGGACCTTGTCCGTTACAGAATTCTTCCTTCACTTTCTTACCTGGAAAGTCATTCTACTTTCAGATGTATTTCAGGGGTGTACTAGTGAAACCAGTCAAGCCTTACACCTCATGTAAAATATCCACTAATTTTATATTTGTTTTGAATTACTGCAGTTCAAACGACCTCATTCCCAGAACAGCATTGTGTTTCTTTTTTACTTTGGAATCATAGGTGGACAAACCTGCTGTCTCTCCCCAGCTGCTTGTATCTTGTGCCAGGTCCAGGAGCTGGAGAAAGGCTATGGTGCTGCACAGGAGCTAGGGAGGATGTGCCTGAGTATGGCCTTGAACACCAACTCCCAGGTGCCCGTGTGTGCTAGTGCTGCATTGCAGTGGATGGCTGGGAAGGGAGGACATCTGTCACATGACTCAGTGAAATCTCATTGACTGGACAAGGAAAAGTTTGAAAGAACTGCAGGATACACTGGGTGTATTCAGGTCTGCTCTACAGCTGCATTTTGGCAGGACCTTTCGAAGACTGTTGCGTTCAAGCAACATTTCTGTAACTGGCAGGAGGCCCCTCTGTATTGGGCTTACATTACACAAAGATGGCAAACAGACCAGGGAGGCAGGAATGTACAGGAATATTACTTCTGGTCTTTGTCTCTTCCCTTTTCTTTCTGTCCAACTCCCTCTAAAAGTCCTTACTTATTTCTAGGCAATAGGGTCAAGGAAATGAAAGTCTTAAAAGACCAAAGCTATGGGTCTAGTTCTTACAGTGCATGTGTTGCTGTGAGTATTGGCTGGGCAAGACCTACTGCCCATCACTTCTACTTCCCCTTTGCAGTGCAAGCAGAGCTGAGCCGGGAGGATGTCGTGTGGCTGATGCACCGCAGGCAGAGTTTGTTTCCTTTTCACAGGAAGCTCAAAGATATCAGTTAGGGAAATCCAGCTGTGTTTTGGCTTGCAGGAAGGAATAGTGGATCCCCAGCTGAGCTCTTTGTACATGGAGGGCACTAGCATTCTTGGGGAAGAAAGGTACAGGTTAGAAATGCAGAAAGTCAAATAGACAGTGAAAAGATGCAGGGAGGCTCTGCCAGGAACTAAGATGCAGGATCTGAAATGAGAAGTTCATGTAGCTATTGTTGATAAACAGTATGGGATAGTTTTATTCCCCAGGAATAAACAGGAAGGTCTGGAGGTTGGAATTTAGGGGCTTGGGGCAAACCAGGGTGCAGGAAATGCTTGTATGCATGAAAGGTAGGACAGGGAGGGTCCAAACTATTAGAGAAACAGGGAGCCTGTTTCAGAACTTTTGAGGACCAAATCTTAAACAGCAATTGCATGTGTGTGAGGGGAGTTCTTTTGCATTCTATATGCAAGGTTTGCAATGTGACATTTCTCTACTTGGAGGGGAAGGAGGAGGCCCTAGTATGCATTAATATAAAGTCAGTCACAGTTTATCTCTAAGATGAGACTTGTCATATCTGAGGTCTAAGGTTTTAGATATCTGAAAAATAGATATCTTCCTTGTAAAATTTTGTGATAGAAACACCCAGCCTTTCAAAACAAATTATTACTTTCTTGCGCAAGTGAAAATTGTGTAGCAGTCTCAACCTTCCTGTGGTTTAACAGGTGGTATATACAGCAACTCTTTTATATGAACCAATTATAAATTTATGGCACTTGCGAAGACATTGATGTAGTTTGTAGATTTTTCTCAAAATTTGTATGAAATAGAGGATAGACACAGTATTTTTTAGCTGCATAATGGAAAAGTATAGCTTTCTTAAGTTGTAATGGTATTGGAAATGTTCCAAATTATTAAGATTACACTAGTACTCATAAAAATTTAAATCAGCTTCATAAACATGCATGGATTAAGAAATCAATTGTATTTTGGGATTAGCAGAAAAGTTATTCTATTTTATTCTAAAATGCAGAACCTCAGAAGAGACGTGAACATAGTAGCTTAAGGAATGAAATGGGTCTTTTAATACTAATTCATTTAAAGTGAAACTACACAAAAACTAATTTCAAATTTTGTAAGACAAGGAAAAATTGTATTAGTGTTACAGTGTACCTGCTAAAGTACCAATTGTGTGTTTACTTATTTTACATATTGTAATACTGCTCAAAAGTTTGGTGGTAGTCATAGAAAAAGTCTAAAATCTCTGGTGTTTATGGATATCCCTGAAAAACAAACTGCACAGAGAACTGCAAATACAAATTCTGAGGAGCTAACTCTCTATTTCTTGACTCTGCTTCCATCTTCCCAGGAAGAGTTACTGGTTGGTAGAACTTTACAACTATAATTGGATACTTATATGATTAACACAGAAGTTATGAATTTCGTCAGATGTGTAACAACCTTAGAAATTATTTTGTGTGCAAAATTATCAAAGAAATTTATCTGTAATCTTGAAATCTGGCCCTAGATGTGGAATCGAGGCAAATATTAGAGTCTAATAGCAGGAGCAAAAATATCTAAACTGTGTAGGAAATATATTGCACATTATATTATTTTTTCCACAATCTGTGGATAAGTGTTAACTGTTTTTTCGTTACAATCTCACATTAGCAGGAATTGCATGAGATTATATTTTAGCTATTAAATACAAAATAAGCATCTATAAGTGCATATAAAATATTTTCGTATATAAAATAATTTTGCCACTGTGTTTTCAGGACTGACCAACTTGCAGATAATTTAGCTAACCTTAATAGTAGAGTGTCTAACAATAAATCTTTTCTCTTCCCTTATGAAAGTATATGGTGGGGTAATATGAAGGAGCTTATTCAAATGAACTGAAAGATCAAGATGAAAAATAAATTTTGCTGTAGTTTGACTAAGTGGTAGACTGTTTTTCAAAAAATATCAAATGTATGAGACATAATCATGTGCCACCTGCTAGTGTTTCTAGGCACATGGCTAACCTGTCAACCTTGGCAAGTAATCTCTTCATATCACTCTCTTCTCCACTGTTAATGAACATCTCTTGTTCCCATCTTCCAGTATCAGCCAAGATTTTTTTTTTAATTTCAGTAAAGAATGTAGTTACCAAAAAAAAGGGATAAAACTATGGGAAAACTGCATTTTGTACTTAAGATACGTATTTTTTAACAACCTAGCCAGTGCTGATCATGACAAAGAAATCTTTTTATGATAAATTTACTGGGCAGGAAATATTGGCAAATGGTGAACTCTCAAATTATTATTATAATTGACAACTCTGAAGCACTTGCATAGCTCGCTCCTCAACAAACTGTACAATCATTCCTCATCACAAGAGACATATACAATTCATAACAACCAGTTGATTTTTGACCATTAACACCAATTCTGATGAATTTCTATATAGTGGAGGTTTAATTAATGTTCTGAGGGTTACCCATTCCTAAGAGTTTCATAGCTGATTAGATGAAAGACAAGATAGAAATAAAGAAAAAAAAAAAGGCAAAAAAAGTAGAATTCAACAAAAAACAAGAGAGATGGTATGTCAAAAATTAAGGGCTGAGGAAAAGAATGTAAAATAACTGATGTTTGATTCTTCTCTTTCTGCAGGATTGTATTCTATTGTAAAAGCAGGTAATTAAATTAATGAGCTATGGTTTTGACACCATAACTACTGTACCTCTAAAATAATTGTAAATTGCCACAGCTGTCTCAATCTGACTTACAATCATGAAGTAGATAGATAATCAAATTGTTGGCTTTCCTAAAGAATTAGAACATGATTGTGTCTGAAAGCTACCAAGAGTCTTAAGAAGTGAGAACAGCATTCTTCATTGGTTCTAAGTGTTCCGCATTAGATCTAGGCTCAATTTAATCACAGCTACTATACACAGTTATTTCAGAAGCTTGCCTGTGCTTCAGCCATATCTTCATCTATATTTGTTTTTCCTATGCTCTGACTAAGCTCAGTTTTTAAGTTTGTTTTATTTCTCCAGAGAACATTTTTCTCTTAGTTTTTCATAAACTATTGGTATCATTTTTTTTTTCTTGCAAAATCTTCTTTGGCTGGTTTCAAATCACACTGTCATTTCTGTCTGCTCAGTGCCTATGAAACTTCACCAGTGTGCTAGCTCTCCAGTAGTCTATACAGGCACAGGTCCTTCCTAGTTCAGCCTCATTAAATTTTCTCCACAGATTCACTTCCACTGGTTTCCCAAATGAGTTGGATCTATGAAAATAAAATAGCTGTAATAACATTAGGGCTTTTATTCTCTTTGTGAGCCAAGTGCTAGGCACAATCGAAATTGCTTAGGCAGGTCTGACACTGTCACACAAGGTCAGTAGTACATCTGTATTATTGGCAGCATATGTCACATCTCCAACTCTGCAGTCAGGATTTACAAGTATCAATGTTAAATTAAAAGACGGTAGTGCTGTTTGTGTAGCCTTTTTTTTTTAATTTAATCCTAGACCCTTTTCTCTTTCTCATTCAATCCTCATTTCCTGCTAATTTCTGCATGTTCTTTTTAAAAATATATATGCTTTATTTTCCTCAGATAAAGTGGTCAAAACCAGGGAGGGGGCTGTATCCTTGTTCTAGTGCCAAGACATAAAAGGCAATACCTAGACTGGGATTCATCTCACCTAGCTCTAATTGTAAACAGAGTAGGTGTTTGTGGCTGAGCTGGGCATACAAGGCTACCTTTATGATTAGTGGAAAAAATAGGCACTTTTAGGATGTGATTCATCTGATATTTTAAGCATCTAATTCAGAGTGAGATGGATCACGTTTTCAACTTCATTGTTGACTTGATCTCAATTAACAGGAATGTAGGATGGCTGTAGATGACTCGATCTTAATTATCAGTAATGTAGGATGGCTGTAGATGAGTGAATTTAGACAGATGATTCCCATCCCCATGGTCTTGTGCATTTGAAGTCATCAGTGAGTGTAATGTGAAGTAGTCTTCTGAAGGCCTACTCTTATTGTAGATTATTTAGGTATTTGGAAATAGGGGTTTGCATGCTTTCCGGCCTCTTTTCCTTGGAGTACTTTGTAAAGATCAGCCTATTTTGTAACAGCCTTAGAAACTAATTGGCAGTCCTCAGTTAATGGGAGAATTAATTGATTGGCATCTGGTAGATACCTATGCTCTAACTTTGGCCTAGCCAGCTTGGTGACTGTGCTTGAGCTTTGTTTACATAGACAATAGGCATGTGATCAGCATCCTATAGGTTTGTCTTGCTTCTAGTTCTTCGGAAGGGTTTCAGCAGACCAGACCTACTAGCTTTGCACAGCTCTTTACCTTCTTATCACCATATGCTGCACTGTCTCTGGAGCTCTTCAGGGAGTGGGCTGCGAAGTATCCTCACATTTTTAGGGTAGTTCTTCTGACATTGTGTTGGTGAACAAAGAGAGAGGCTATCTGGATTCTGGAGAAAAGCAGGAGTAAATAAACATCTGGAAGGAATTTGTAAGAATTAGCTATCCAAAAAACCAGCAACTAGTGGAGATTTTGTGACATCTGACTGAGATTGATGTTGTCTGAGCAATCAGAAAAGCAAAGTAAAAAATCCAGTCATTTCTACACAGATGCAAAGGACCTTATCTGCCTTCTGGTTATCACTAAAACATACATATGTCCTTTCTTTGAGGAATCATGAATCCAAGTTACTCACTGTTGTATGAGAAACAGCATTTTTGTTGTCTTTATCCAAGAATCACTTTTAAGTTTGTATCTTGGTCTTCTGAGTTACTTTGGTGTGTAACAGCCCAACTAGCTGTTCTCACCTATCTGTACTGGCACATAATACATCTGAGAGCTTATTTGCTTGTTTTTCTTGCAAAACAAATTTAGCCATATTTAGCAGTTTTCCTGAAGGAACATTTTTTGTTCAGTTGATATCTTTTAGCTAGTTGGTATCTTTTAGGAGGGAGATTGCATAGGCAGCATAAAGGGCATCTTTATGGGATGGGAGGGAACTGGGAGAGAAGCATAGCTCAAGGACACCACGAGCCCTAAATGTTCACTGCTCATGTCAGAGGGACATTTTGAAGGCCATTGAAGGATTACTGTAGGGTAAGTTTGTCTCAAGTTTGTGATTCATGTAGCATCACATATGACTTCAGCCAGAGACTGAAGGAGGAAAGGGAGGAAAGAAAGCGGATAAAGGCTAACGTCAGGTGGAAGCCTATATAAAAAAATGTTTGCAGGTGACTGGGCTCAAATATTTAAATATAAGGAGATAGCCCACTTGCAACAGGACAGTATAGGACTACAGCAGTTTTAGATTGAATAAAGTTAGTCCTGAATGCCATGGTCTGATTCTCTTAAACTTGATAAAAGGGCTCTTTGCTGGCCTTGCAGAGTTTTTCAAGTCTGCAGCCAGCCTTGTTCAGGACACAGAGTATCCAGATACTTGTATAAAATCAATCATCTCAGTATGAAATATCTGAACGTAGCTCTCTAGTTAGCCTGCAAGAGCTGAACGCATTGTATTGTTTGTATAGGCACTACAGACTCATGACAGTATAGGGTATTCAGGCTTACCAACAATACAGGTATTCTACCAGCACTGATGTCCTCTATGCCTGAAGACACAAACGCTGAAGACTTGGGTGTGGTGCACACACTCATTGTATCCTATCTTAGTGTCCATGATGATCCTCCAGGCTCTGGGTTGTTACAAAGAGCCTAGTCTTTTTATATACATATTTACTATCCCTTTAGAGCAGGCAGCAAGATGGAATATGAGTATCTTCTTTAACCTCACAAGTGAAGATGTTTTGTCAAGCTGTGAGTGGTATTGGCCATGTTTCTAATGCTCATCAGGCAGGCTGAGTATACATATAATGACATTGCACATTACTATTACAGTTACTGTGGCAGTGGAGTTCCCACCCCAAAAAGATTTGTTACTTGATGGTAGAAGATAGCGTGACCATTTCTAGAGGGAGTTGTCTGACCTTTTGGCCACAGATGTAGGCATGCAGAAAGCTTTGCATTTCAATACCAGAGAGCATTGAATGGAACAACTCTCCTATTGTGTGTGACTTACCAAGTGTGTAAGTCTCTGTTCTCCAGAGCAACCTCTTCTGAAAGTGAGGAGAGGGCAGGACAGTGACCGAGATTCAGTATGTCGTGATCCAAATGAGTGAGCAATCTTCCTTCAATTGGGGCTGAAGAAATGTGTGGCCTGTCACTTTCAAAGACACGGTCCTATCATCAAGGATGCTGAGGTAAATCACCTGTTCAGGGACTCCATCTGTGTTGGTGATAGTGGCAGCTGAAGGCAGTGTACTGCTGGAGAGATAAGACGTACCAAGGAGAGTGGCTTCTCTTACAAAGAATGGTGGAAGATCATGGTTTGTGCATTAAATAAAGCAATTTGCATATGCTAAAAAACCCTGTCATGGTGGGCAGAGGAAGTCTAGGATGGTTCCTGAAGCTGAGTTCATCCATGCTGGAGTGTCACTGGGGGACTGTGGTGTGAGCTGGAGACAATCTAAGATTTACTCTATAAATACAGTTACCTCAAGCCACTTTGCCGTATGAGCTTAAGTCTGAACTCCGGTACGGCTACCAAAGGTACTACAGGTGGCCTGTGGTAACTAAAACCTAAGCCAGAGCTAAAATTCAGAATGAACTCAGTGCTCACACATTCTCTTCAATGGTGGTATTTTACAGTAACAGTAGTTTCTGATGGATCAGTTAGATTAAATCCCAAATTAACATCTGTTGCAGTGATCTAATCTAGAAATCACAATGGGATTATGGTTTTGTTGTCCACATTACAATCTTTTTATTTTTCTCCCCAAATTTATCTAGGATTGAAAAGAGTGTGGTCCATTGTCTTTACAAAATTGTCCAGATGCAACTGGGAAACAAATTCACTCCTAAACTGAAAATTTCACAAATGAGAAGATAAACTTGCACTGTTATGATATTATATATTACCTTGGCCAGGTTTTCTGTGGGTTTTTGGGTCAGCATTTCACTTCTCTCCAAGTTTGAGGTTTGAGAAGTTACCGGGAAAAACATTCTCCTGTTCCTACTCCAGTGAAGTAAAAGTTCATATGTTTGCACATGAACTACATTGACTCTTACCTCCTCTATAGTAGAATCCAATTACAATGAATCTGAAAAGGAAAGCTGACAGAACGGATTCATGTCTTGGGAGAGTTTTCAAGAGGGAATCAACAGTTGCCTAACAAAATGTTCTGCTTCCCTCAGAAAATAATAGACTTATTCTTTTGTTTGGAAATTCATTTCTTATCAATTTCATAAAATATGGTGACAATTTAAACTCACTGTGTCTGGGTCATAACATATATGTCACTTCTGCCACTGTGAAGGGTCAGGGTGAAAGTATTAATCTGCAACTAAAACCGTGCAGCTTCTGTGCATGGTTTTAGCCCGATGTGAATATTTTGGATTTTGTGATTTTGTGATGCCTGTGATTTTCCACTGGCTTTAGTTATATTAATCTGTACGGTTTACATACTGCCAGGCTGTAGACAAAGAATGCCAGAAGATTCAGGAAATGGGGCAGGGAATTATTCCATAACTCAGTTATACTTGTCCATAACTCATCTTTTAACAAGTTGCAGCTTGTATGTTTTATAAACTAAAATGAAAAAATGGAACTAGTATTTAAACCAAAACAAAACTGAGTGTTTAGAGGTTCACTAGCATAGAAAAATTGTCCTGCATATTATACATATTATACTGCAACACTCAGTCTTTCATTAAGCTTTATCAAAATTTATTTAAATTTTGAAGTATTTTCCAGCAGAAAATTACAAAATAGTCTGTGACTTGAGAGAGCCAAGTTCAACAGAAAATCAAAAAGTCAGAAAGGTGTAAATGAAGAATTCTGTTTTGTACTTTACTACTTATTTTGGCTTTCTTGTTTTATAAAAATGGTAATATTTAAATAATATTTTGGACTGGGATTCCACTTAAACAATGTTTCTGTTCTAGGAGATTTTTCATTCCGTTAATGAATTTTAATTAAATAATTTCTGGTATAACAATAAAGGTTTCTATAATTTGACCTACTTGCTTTTGGATATCACATAAAACTATTTTGTTTGTTCAGAATTTTCTAAAAATATATTGACTTGGTATGTTTGGTCATACTTTTTTCAAGTATATTGTAGTTGCCATTCAGATTATATATACTCATTATCAAAAGTAAGTATTATTATACATATGAATGACAAAACTGCCCACAAACAGCAATTTTCTTTCCTGTTATTCAGTCATAGGCATACTATCACAGACATGCACATTAGGGTATCTATCCAGGACTTACTTAATACAGTAAATAAAATAAACTTTTACTATGGCAAAATAAATTTCAGCCATAGGTCTAAACAGAAAAAAAAAATCTTTGACATTGTCATGCAAAGTAAAACAATATTTCATTTTCTGGTTGCATTCAGTCATATTCACTCTAAATCCAAATACAAATTAAATAAATTAACAAAAAAACTCCTAATAAGTACCCTATTTATAGATATGTTTGTGAGCCAAAAGCTGTATAATTTTCATTTTATTTAATCTTGCTTTCTCTCAGGAGACTGAAATACGCTATAGCTTTATTCTAATGTTTATATTTTTCCATGCATGTATGTGCATTTTATTACAAATTGGGCAACACATTTGGAATCATCTTCTTTATAGTCTTGTTAGTACTTTTATTACTTGTACTCCAATAATGCCTTTAGGTTTCAGTTGAAAGTGGGGAACAAAGATACTGAGAAAAGGCATCTGGCCAGTAGCAGGTAGGAATTTTGTTAAAGGACTCAAGGACTGCTGGTATCTTGAGTCCAGGTATGGTGCCTTTCTTATAAAACCATCCTTTCTCTGATGTCAGTTGTGACAATTCTGAACTCTGATACAGGTCTCTGCTGTAGGAAGATCAGTCAAGGTGGCATAATTATGCCACATGTGATGTCAGAGGGTTCAAGCAAAAGGAACAGGGTAATGCATGCCATAAAGTGGACTGTGCCAGGATAGATATTCCATAGGTCTCCTGTACAGCTCCTGTACAGTCTCAGCTATCTGAAAAGCTCATGTTTCCGCCTGCTGGCAGGTCATCTGCAAAAACTTTAATGGTGTTTACCCTTTCCAGAGATGACTCTAGAGGAAATTTTGTATCTTTCTTTCCTAGCCTACTGAACTGAGATCATAGTTTCAAAATTTAAAGCTTTGTATTCACTAGGAAGGGTTTTAATTAGGATGGGACACGTGATATTGAAAACTTAAGCCTGTATATTTTATTATCTATTTTCTGTATCTATGATCTTATTATCTATTATGGATCAATCATCTTTTTTTAAAGAAGAGAAGGAAATATCTAATCGAACACATTTAATATCTACAAAATTTCATGGTCATAAAAGTTCACAAAATATAAATAACAGAAAATAGGGCTAGAGCAGAATACAGGAGGTTATTTACTCCATCTGCTTGCCTCCAAAACAGCATCAATTCTTTGTGTGTCTTCTGGACAAATATTTCTTTAAGTTTTCTTTCCTGTGATGGAGATTTCATAACTGCGGTAAGCAATATATTCCAAAATTCAAATATTCTTGCCATTAAAAAAGTTCTTCTTATATCTAGCATAAATCAGCCCTGATGTCATTTAACCCCATTATTTCTTGTCTTACCCACAATGGACATGGAGAACAGATGATTGTCTTTATAGCCTTTCTTTAAACCATCTTCTTCTTCTCTTCATCTCTAGAGTAAAGAGCTCCTTCAGTTTTTCTGTGTAGATCGTATTTTTGAGATATTTTGCTATCCTCCTCTGGTCTTCATCAAGTTGGTCAGTATCTTTTTTGAAGTATGATACCTAGAATAGATGTAGTACTTAAACTGTGGTTTTATCAGTGCCAAACTGAAGAAGGTTGATTTCTTGTATCTTACAAGTTACAAATCTGGTTATAAGCCTCTCTGTAAAGTTTGCTTTTTTTTCTGACAACATTGTGATATTGATAGGTAATATCTATGTTGTGTTCCATTCTTAACACCAGATTTTTTTCTGCAGTTCTGCAAACTCATGTCTTTGGCATCAGCCAATTCTTGCAGTACCATAGAATGGATTCCATGAAACTCAGCTAGTATGAAAACTAGTTATCTATGTCCTTAGCATAAGTAGAGTGTTTACGTCATCACTGACATTAAGTATACATTGCTAGAGCATAGTAAAGACTAATGCATAAAAAAGATCCATTAATGCTTTTAGCCTTCTTGCTTGCATTTGTTGAAAGCTTGCTGTTGATTAACAGTTTTCTTCCTCTTGATTATTACGGAAGTATCAAAGAAAATGATGGTTTCAACTCATGTGTCCCTTGGCAGTTGTATTTTAGTTTGTGTCCTTATATGCTTGTGCTATTCTTTTATTTTCTTTCTTAGTTACTTGATCTTGTTGTCACTCTCTGTATGCTTCCTGAGTTTCAGCCAACTGAAGAGCTCATGATTTTGCCTGATTAATCTCTTTCTACACTTCCTGTTCTTCACCCTCAATGAGATTTTTGCTTTTGTACTCATTATGTAATTTTTTTAAGGCACTGATGACTCTTCTGAAGTTCCTCTTTCCTTCTTTCCCATTATATCATGCCTTCTGGTTTCCTGAATTTACATAACAACAATGGATGAATTTCTGGCCTCCTACTAGCTTTTATTTAGTTGCTATTTGATACACTGCCATTTAAAAACGTGATTGTACCTGTGCAATGTCCTGGGCAAACAGCCTTCAAACTGCCCTGACTTATGTTTGGAATCAAGACGATTTCAGCTGCTTTAGGAGGTAATGGCTGCAAAATAAGCAGGAAGCCATCTTTGCCCGTTCTTTTCGTTGCAAAATTCATTTAACAAACTTACAGAGAAAAAAGTGAAATCCTTAAGAGTATTAAAATATGTCCCTAATGTAGCTAATTTTGTTTTTTTCCCCCCACTGGAACTCTCTTGTGGCTTAAGAAGCCCTAGGATGACCTTAAATACTAATTTTAACAAACATCAGCACCAGCAACTAAGTACGTAGTTATTTTCTACCATTTTCTCTCATTGAGGAGCCACCATAACTTGAGATCTTTGAGCAGTGGGGCAGGGGAGAGGCATGCTGTATTTGAATGCGTTCCTGCCAGAAGGTGTCATAAGGTATTTGAATACTTCAGAAGCAGTGTCCAGCATTCCATGAGATCCTAAGGAAGAATTTCTGAAGGCCTGAGGATTTTTAAATGGAGAAAGATAGAACATTAAACAAGCCAGTGAAAAGGGGGCTTGGATGCAGCTAAAAGTTTATGCGTCTTGCATCTTGCTGTGCATTCAGAACGGATGCATACAGTCATATTTGGAGAAACAACACCAAATAAGTATGTTTCTAGTATAGTGGTGACTAAACCTAGCACTGTTCAATAGTTTTGTCAGAGTTCTGGATGTGAATATGAAGTCACTCTTGAAAACCAGAAGTGGAGAAGTATGTGGAATAACAGGACAGGCTCTCAAAGGCAGATCTGAATTGCTTGGCAGGGTGTCTCCATTCAGATCAAATGTGCTTCACGATGCCCAGGTGCAAAACTAAGTAGATGAGAACACAAAATTCAGAACATGCCTGTACAGTGGAGGGCTATCTTCTGGAAACAGTTACTCTAAAAACTTTAGAAATTAGCATGCAAGCAACATGCTCAGTACTTCTGTGGCAAAGACAATGAATGCTTTTTTTTTGTAATTGGGAGCAGTCAGTAGGCTTAGGGAAGTAAGGTTACCTTGTTATACAGCGCTGGTAAGACTGATTTTGGAAGCAGTGAGTCTTGTTCTGGTGTCCAAATTTTCAAAATGTATTGAAAAACAGTGGTGAAGTCAGGCAAGCTCATTACTTTAACAGTAAAGATGATTAGCCTTTAGAATTCCCGTTTCTTGACATCTTTAAATCAAGACTGAAGTCATGCCCCAGACAGATGCACAGTATGTGTTAGTCAAATGCTAGTTATTTTGTGGTACACAAAAATAAATGGATGAAAACTTAATGACCTATATTATGAAGGCAGTCAAACTAGTTGGGCTAATATTCCTTTTTACATTACATCTTGATTTATGTTTTTAAGAATGAAAAGATAATTCAGCAATCTTTGCATGACACCTCTGTAGCTTCCACCATTCCTGAAATGCCCTTTTCGGTTGTGGAAAGAATACAAAGGCAGGCTCCACACTCTGCCCTACTGTAATGGAGAAATTTTATGGGGAAGGTCTCATAGAGACCTTTTTTTTTCCTTCCTCCCATCACAGAATGTGGGATTGGACTCACAGATACCAAGTTTATATACAGTCTTATCATCATCTGAAACAGCTGCCTTTGTATATGTACATTAAAAGTTTTAACTAGATTAATCTCTGCATTATTGTATTAGGAAAGTGGTCTGTTAAACAACTCAAAAATAAAAGCAAAAGAAAGACAAGCTTTGCTACACATTCTTTATAGTTCTGTAATTCTCAGTTGTGAGCTCTGGGTATCATAATAGAGACATTACACATACATAGCATGGAAGATGTTTTACTGATAATGTAGCAGTGATACTGTTTTATTTTCATTTAGTTTGTGGATATATACATTATACCACCATATAGGAAGAGAGACACATTTTAAACTAAATCTGTGTTTAATTTCAAGCCTTAAAATTGTTAATCTGCCAGTAGAGTTTATTTTGCATCCAGCGTATCAAATTTCAAATGGTATAACAACATGATGCAGATTTTATGTCAACTTAATGGATAGGTAACTATTTCCATGCATGTTAAAATCTATGCTGTAAGTACTGCAAGACTTACTGTAATGATAACTTCAAGAAACAAAAAATAATTGTTGAAACCATCAGTAATATTTCTTATTTTGTAGAACTGATGCTTCAGCACATATGAAAAATATTTTATTGTGGTTTTACTTTAAAAACAGTTCAAGTGGTGTGTGCATTTTTGAAGCTGAAAAAATAAAATGCATATATATATTTTATATACAGTTCTATTTTTTATTTAATATAAGAGAAACAAAAGTTGTTTATTTTTTAAAAACCTGGTCCATATTAAATGTCAGATGCCAACCATTGTACATGTAAGATGAGTGGATTATTAATTGCTATGTTATGTATAAATGTAGTTTCACTGTAGGAGAAGCACTCCTCAAAAGAAGAGACATCGCTTGTCAGGTTAGCAATACACTTCTTACATTTGTGTAAAATAATAAAAAGACAAGTTTTCTCTTTAAACACCTGTGGCAAACTTTTTATAATACAAAGCAAAGTAAATCTCGAAGTCTAAACTATATGAAAATACCACAAACTTCATAAAAGGACAACTGTTGGTCCTTTTGAGCTACAGAATATTCTGTGTAGTTTTGGAATAATATCTTATGGATTTTTTAAAAAATCATTTAGACTTTGATATATGTGGGTAAACTGAATTCTCTAGGAAAACAGTTGAGAAATTGCTACGATATTTTATTCCTTAGGACATATTTTACAAAATAGATCAAAATATGTTCTTAAAGCTAGACACGTTTCGTTTTCTTCTGAAGTCAAGATGATAACGATTAAAAAAAGGTAACATGAAAAAATGGTAGGAATCTTCCTTTAGGACACTATATGTTACAGATGTTAAAAAATTATCTTCATATTTAAACAATTTTCTGTGGGGATATTCTGTGGATATCTATTGTTACAAGAAATTTAAGTAAAAATTAGCTATGAAGCTCCATCCAGATACACTTCATTGATTAGCAGAAGTGTTTTGTCTGATGTGTTACTTATCTGAAACTTTATAAAGTATTTTTCTCACATTCCTTTTGGATGTATTTTCTCACTTGTGATTCTCTACAACATTTATGGTATCTGTTGAAGAGCCTGTTAAAGACTTTTTTCTGTATTTGTCTTACTGTTTCTGTTTACATTTAAGACATGCTGCAAAATGCTATGTTTTTGTTAGATCTAGTTGTTTCATATTAGCAAATATTACTCAGTTTTTCAATATTCTGTATTTCAGTATGATGTGCACAGCTGAGCAAAATATTTTCCTCTGGGAAAGGGTTGGCTCACAGTCCTTTACAGTTTCAGAAGTGTCATCTGAAAGAGATGGGCTTGGGCAGCACATTTCAGATCTGGATGGGAGCCAAAGCTTCCCTGGAATTCAGAGGCATGTGGGAGGTGGATACTGTAGTTTGATTTACTAGGTGCTCTGAGTTGTAACTTCCACATTAGCACCAGTTGACATTGCTCATGCGCTCCAGCTTCTGTTGCAGCTACATAGTAGCTCAGCCCTCCAGTTTCTGTGCAGCTGGGTTCATACCTGATTTGATTAATAGTAAATCTATATCATAGGTTCAAAAGAATCCATTGTTATCATATGGTTTAAATTTCCGCATATCAGGATGTATTCTTTAATCTTTTTCTTGCTTTTAGTGTATCAGCTGTGACTGAAATAGAGCTTATCTTTCAGAAAAACATCCAATCTTGACTGAAGAATTTCCACTGCTGGAAAACTTATCATCACTCTAAGTAATTTCTTCCAAAGGATAATTAACCACACAATGGAAAACTTGCAGTTTACTCCTCATCTAAATTTTAGTACCTTCGAATCATCAAACCTCTGTGCTAGACTGTAGAGCTCTCTGTGGTCACGTTCCTCTTCCTCATAGATTTATTTATTCACTATGAATAAATCATACCTTAATTTACTTTTTAATAAACTGAATAGTGCTTCTCATGTCTGTCTTAGTGCAACTATTTTCTAGGCTTACAATCATTTTTTTTCTCTTCTCTGAATCATCTCCATTTTTTCACTTTCCTTCTAGAACTGTAAGAAGGAAAATTAGACATAGAATTTCAGTAGTAATTGCACAAGTGCCTAAAAAGAGATAATACCTATGTTCCTATTTAGTACTTTCACTTATACATCCCCAAATTCATCCTTTTAATCAAATGTTACACTGTAATCTCAAATTCATATTCAACATCCCAAATCTTTTTATATGCTCTGGTTTCCAGGATAGAACTCCTATATTGAGCTATATCCTGTTTTCATTGTTTGTATGTATATGACCTTAAATTTAGACATAAAAGACACTGTATTGGGCAGATCAAAAGACAATGTATAGCAATAACCTGACTGCAACAGGAGGGGAGACATGATAACCAGGATGGAAGTTTTCTGTGATTAAAGCTCATCTTTTGCACTCCAGATGTCCTGACCTCTGATTTCCACAAATGTGGGAAACTTGACTGCATAACTTACAGAGTAAGTAGTGTGAAACTCTGTTCATGCTCTACCAAGGCAGAAGAAACCCAGGACCATAAATGAATGCCCAGGGCAAAGTAAGAACAGGGCAAACACACAGCTTTCTAATACTCTCCAAGCCCCCACCTGTTTTTAGCTCAGGGAGTTGAAAACTGAAGGAGATATTTATTTTTTTACTGACTTTCAGTGAAATCTTTTAGCTTTCACAGAATCCTTTCCCAACTAGTTCCACTAGTCTGTTGCCTCATTTGAAGAACCAACTCCCTTTATTTCTTTTTAACCTGAATCCTATTACACCTCATTATTAAAAGAGATTATATCTGTATTAAGAGAGACATGGGACAGTCAATCCCTATCTGTCCCGCTCAATGCCATCCCTAACATTGTAGACCTCTATCATATCCCTTCAGGCATTCCTCTTCTAGACTGAAAAAAACTTTGGATTATCTTTGCTGCTCTTCTCTGAAACTTTTCCAGTGCTACAGTAACCTTCCTGAAACTGAGGCTGCAGAATTGCATGAAGTTTTTAAGGTGAATGTGAACCATGGATTTATACAGTGGTATAGTGACATTCTTTGTTCACTATTTTTTTCCAAGTCCTAATATTCCATTTGTTTTTTGATTGCCATCTACCCTAACCCCAAGATATCATTTCTAATTTTTAATGATCAGCTGAAAACCTGTCATTTCATCTATGGAGTTAGGATTGTTTTTTCTGATGTGCATCACTTCTCATTTTCTCATTTGCTATTTTATTGCCCTCTTAGTCTTAGTAAGTTCTTTGACAGTTGGTCACAACTGACCCTGAATCATAATATCATCAACAAACTTTGTCACATAACCAGTGCTTCCATTTTTCAGGGTGTTTGAGTATGTTGAATTGCACAGCTTCAACATAGTTCTGTGGAACTCCACTAAATCACATCCCTTTATTGAACTGACTATTTGCTCTTATCCCCAGTTTCCTATCCTTTAGTCATTCTTTTCAATCCATGCAATGACCTTTCCTCTTATAATATAGTGGCTTAGTTTCTTTAAAAGATATCAGGGAGAGACTTTGTCAAAATCTTTATGGAGTCCAGTTAGACATATCAACTAGATCACCATTGCCACAAGCTTGGTAAGTTTTGTAAGGTAGGACTTCTCTTAACAGATCCATGGTGACTCTAAGTATACCATATTGTTGCAAGAATATCGTATTTAGACAGATGTCTGCTAATTCTGTTCTTTATTACAGTCTACCAATTTGTCCAGCACAGCTATTTGGCTAAAAGGCCTTGGATAACCCTTGAACTCTTTTAAAAAAGTTGACATCACATTTGTTGTTTCCCAGGACATTGGTAACAGGGCAGTTTGAAGCAAGAGGGTACATGCCACTTCTACAGAATCAACTATTTTACCCTGTTTCCTTTATAACTCAGTTGAATACTATCTAATAATGGCAATTTGTAATTGTTCACAATGTCAGGGTTTTTTTATAAAAACTTTCTACAGTGACTTCAGTTTCAGAAAAATCCTCTGAAATGTCCTCCACAATAGAAGATTCCAGCTGTAATCTCTTTGGTTTCTTCCAGAATGAACACCAATGCAAAGAATGCAGATAGCTTCTCTGAAATGTCTGTATCTTCACTGTGTGTTCTTTTGCTATCTGCAAACACTCATACAAAACTCACAATACTCAACTGCCTAATTTACTAGTCCATTCAGAGCAAGCCGTATTAGTAATCTGGCACCTGTGCTATTCACTCTCACTCCCATCTATATGCCATTTGCAGACTTTATCAATGATTCCATTTCTTACTCTGCGTTATTTAACACCATAGAATCAAAATAATCTAACATGTTTCTTCTTTAGTAGTAGTTTTACTAGTACTAGTAGAAGAGATTAAGTTTTATATTAAATGCACTTTACACATTTGTTAATTATTTGCTTTATTTTAGGGAGGTAATCCAACAGCTACTGTAATCGCATTGTGTTCAATGAGAGATTTCAATCTGGCTCAAGAAACTTGTCAGCTGGCCATCAGAGACATTGGATGTCTTGAAGTGTTAATTAATTTACTTGACACAGAAGAAATTAAATGTCAGGTAAGTAGCTTTGTTGAATAAAGCAATGAATATGCCTTTTCTGTTAGAATATTTTTTCAATTTTCAAAGTTACATAGTATAAAGAAAATTGATTTCTTTCTTTTCTCATTTCTGTATTTTCTCAATTTCAAGGATTTTTGTGGAAAAAAATCAATTTCTTTGACTTTCAGTTTCCTTCTCTTCTTCTGATTCAATTTAAAAGATAAAATGTTTTAGATAACCCAGCATTTTAAAGAATTTTTCTGTTGATGTGTACTTAAATAATGTTTAACATCTGTTATCTTCCATTATTTAGATTGGTTCATTAAAAATCCTGAAGGAAATCAGTCAAAATACACTGATCAGACATGCAATTGCAGATCTTGGGGGCTTACAGATCATGGTGAAAATACTGGACTCTCCAGATAAAGATCTAAAATGTTTGGCAGCTGAAACAATTGCTAATGTTGCTCGATTTAAACGAGCACGAAGGACAGTAAGGCAGCATGGAGGAATCAAGAGATTGGTAAGCAGACATAAAAATTTGTACCCTTGTCGTATGCATGTTTTTGTCCAAAAAATATGTCATATGTTGTATACATGATTCTCATGGTAGTGTTTGCCATCATTAAAAAGCAGTATAATATCAAACTGCCCTGTAGATAATTAAAAAAATGGTTTTTTTAGGTTGGGCTGTTGGAATGTATTTCAGTGGGATCAACCAGTCTAACACCGTATCAAGCAAAAGACACTGAAATAGCACGCTGTGGGGCTTTGGCACTCTGGAGCTGCAGCAAAAGCAGCAAAAATAAAGAAGCAATCCGTAAAGCTGGTGGCATTCCATTATTAGGTAGATGGCTCAGATGTTCACATGCAAACATCTTAACCCCAGTAGTGGGGACACTACAAGAATGTGCTTCAGAGGTAAGTAACATATAGCTAAGTTATTTCTAATCACTAAAACAATTAGCTACTAAAAGGAAGCATTACGTTCGACTGTCACTTAAACCAGGGTAGTTATTCCGTCAGGAAGTAGATGCTTGTGTGGTCAAACTGTTTTTGAGAAGGTCACAGCTTGTGATGAAGTAAAGACCACATATTTTTTATTTAAAAGGCTAGGAGTAGTTTCTGAAAGAAAATATATAGAAATTAAATCCTTAATCAGTTTAATTTTATTCTCATTTTTTTCATCATACTTGACAAATTTGGCAACTTAAGATGCCATATTCTGGTTAATCAGTACATTTAAATTCTACAAAGCTAACCTGCAGATGTGGCCAAGAAGATCTAATGCAGTATGGTTTACAATATCCTTGTGAATTGGGTAAGTCGATGTCTGATTGACTGCAAAAAGAAGAAAGGAATATATCTGGTTTTTCTACAGATTTCCTTGGCAGGTTTCACAACTTTGAGTTTATTCAGTTTTTAAATTTGAATACAAGTATTTTTTACCATCATCATATAAGATGAGTCGTTATTTCTCCATTTGTGGAATCATATTTGAAATTAAGGTGCATTGCACGTAAGGTAAAAAATATACATAAGTTCTTTTGGTGAACTTGAGACATGGAAGACACGATTTTTCAAAAGATTTTACATTATAAAACACTTTGTATTTTCAAAATTAACTTCATGAACTACATGGGTTTATGCATGCTCCACGAGGCAGCAACCTGTCAGATTTTAGCTTCAATAAGTCTATACTGAGAAAGTGAAGTTTTTGAGGGTTTCTTATCTGGAAATAACAATAAATGCATCTCTTACACAGATGTTTCCCCTCTCTTAAATAATGGTTCCCTGTTACAATGCCTGTGGGTTAAAATTTGGAAGAAAAGATCACTAAAAAATTTTGATTCTAGGAACATATCTACCTAACCTTGTTCTAGGAATAGATCTGTTGTTTTGGCTGCTGGCTCTCAATGAAATGAGTGGGTATTTCTTGATCCCATTCTGAAGCATCTTTTTCTTCCTTGGCTCAGAGCAGGGAGTCTGGACACCTTTCAGAATATTCTGAATTCTGTTTAAGCCAGGTGGCTACAAAATAGGCATTGCAGCACCTGGTTTTACAGGTGATTTGAAGAGCACTGCAGAGAATTCTTGTAATTGATTAACTTTGAGAACATCAATAGTATTTTCAAGGCAATGCAGGTGACTTGTGTTTAAAATAAAGTGTAAGACTTCTCAAAATCAAAGCCTAGAATTGTAGCACTGTCTTATTATTGTGACTAGTGTTATTAACTGTTAATATACAGGATTTAAAAGATGCAATTTATCTTTTTAGCCAAGTTACAGACTTGCAATAAGGACAGAAGGAATGATTGAGAACCTCGTGAAAAATCTAAGCAGTGAACATGAGGAGCTTCAGATGCATTGTGCAAGTGCCATATTTAAGGTAATTGTATTATTACAATCAGTAGATCAGAGCCAGGATTAGCCCTTTGTTTTCATGTGGCTGTCAGGTTTAATATTTCTTAATTTTACTATTTCTCTATTATGTAAGAAGTTACTTTATAAAAATGTTGATGGTCTGTGGCTTAATTCTTATGAGAATATTTTAGCTGCATGTTTAATATTGTAATTAAGTTCCTACTTGCTCTTCTTGTGTGCAAGCCCTAAATTGCACAGCTAACCAACGGAGAGAGGCAGGGCATACTGTGCAAAGAGCTGCTTTGGTTTTTTACGTTTGTTGGCCCACAAGATGGACAATGTGACAGTATAAGCACTGCTGCATATACAGTAGCAGTTTACTGTCAAACTCTCTTAGTGAGTTGTTAGCATATTCAGATACTTTAATAGAATATTTATGTTTTCTTCTGTATTATTTTTTACTATTATTACATAATACACCTAGCTTTTGAAGACATCATTTTACACGTTTTACATAATATGTACATAATATATATATTTAATTTTTTTGTATAGTGTGCAGAAGATAAAGAAACACGTGACCTGGTTAGACAGCATGGAGGTCTACAACCACTATCTGTTCTGCTTGGTAACGCTGAAAACAAACAACTTTTAGCAGCTGTGACAGGAGCAATCTGGAAATGTGCAATCAGTGGAGAGAATGTGTCAAAGTAACAATTTAATTTTATGAACATTTATTACATTTTCATGTTTTGATTTTATGGGCCTCTGTTGTTTTCAAAATTGTTAAGTTATGATTCTTCAAAACCTTACTTTATAATCAGTTGGGCTTTCAAATTACTTTTTATAGTACTTAAAAAATTGCCGCCTGACCTCATCAGGGTACAGTGGAAAGTGTTAAGTTCCTAGAATCTTAAGAGTCAATGGAGACAATTGGTGCCTCTAAAGAATAGTTAAGATATAGGACACTGAGTCAGGAAGTGTACTAGCACATACTAAATGTTTGACACGTGGGCGTATCTGATATCTCCACTCCTCTCTGTAGCTTACAAACCGGAATCACTGCTGCATGGTAGGAGAGTAGTTAGCACACTTAGCTTTAACGTTTTACGTCAAGAGAGACAGAGAGCAAGCTGTCTCATTCTAGGGTAGATATCTAATACACATTAGGTCCACCTACTTTAGAAATATACTTGAATCTAGGATAATTAGCCTAGATGCCTCTCTCCTTGACTACAGAAGGAGCTCAGAAAAGTAGCTTAGTCTGGACACCCAGCTTCTAAATGAGTGGAATTAACTGATGAGAGTCCTACCATAGGTACCTACAACCTCTCAGTATCAGGGTTCTGAGTGATTATCTGAGCATGTGACAGCAGGAGTTACCACCCTCCACCTTTCATGGAAGAGCTTAATGATTGAGAATACTTGACCCCCTCATCTGAAATTCACTTATATCAGATTCATGCCCCTTACCTCAAAAAAAAGCCTTCTCCACTGGAGTATGTGCTAGGTTTCTTGCTGAAGTTATGCTGCTGTGTACAGAGGAATGTAAGGTTCATAGTCTGGAAGGAGTATCAGTAAGAGGTAACCTCTTCCTGCAGCCCTAATTTTAGTGTACTTTGCTGGACAAGCAGATATGATAGATAACTGCTGGATAAAAATCAGAAAGGATTCCAGTAATAAGGGTTTACAGTCTGGCTTTTTACTGTCCTAAATGAGTTCCCAAACTGTTGTTATACAGAGCCATGGTCTTTACATACTCTACTGCTGTCCTACTGCTTTTTGCATTCTTGATTGCACGGTAACCTGGCTTTTCAGAAGGGTGTATCCTTCTTCTCTGTGGGCTTTGGGTATCTGCACAGAGGCATCCTGGTTCTGGATCAATCAGTGATGAGATAGACTGAATGGCTCTCTCTATACTAGTAAACTAAACAGGGCTAAACTTTTCAGGGTTCAGGCACTATATTATGATTATCCATACTGTTTAACTGCTAGCACAGTCCCTTACACAGTTTGGCCTGTGCCAGCAGGCGCTCTCTCAGACAATGCCCAGACACTCCTTGGGAACAGTGCAGGCAACAGATTGTTTCCATTAGGCGGAATGGGCGAGGCCACCCTGAATTGTGAGGATAAGAGATTTTAGCCATACGGATGCTATGTTGTGCTTCTTGTCCTCAGGGCTGGAGAATGAGCCGTGGCCTGTTTTATTTATTAGTATAGCTGTAGCCAATAATTCTGTCCAAATACAAACAGATTTTTGCTGGCCACTCACATATCTTTGGCAAGTGCTTGACGCTTTACGAAGGTTACTAGCCAGGCGCAGCTCCAGACTTGAGCTGAATTCATGTATTATGTAGTGCTGAGTCTGAAGCAGTATACCCTATCCAAACTCAAGATGGGAGGGCACTACAGAACAAGGAGGGAGGGTAATATGAAAACACGTAAGTAGATCTGGACAGATGAGCTTGAGTCTGGCATGAAGGTAGAACTAACAAACCCTGCTGGTTCCTGCAGGGCCACTTAATTATCTTCGAACTACTCCACAGTATTTCCTATACCTGAAGTACATTGCTGAGATGTTGTGCTGACTCAGCAGTGAGCTGATTCAGGTGCCTGGGCCTGACTAGCTCAGATTCCAGTTTGCGTGCAAGCAGCCGTACTGCTTCTGAACACAAGATGGCCCGAGCCAACAGCTCTGTCAGAGAGTATCCTGCCCATCACAGAGCCAACTCATATCGTTCCATCTGTGAAGCAGTTGATATGCAACACAGAAAAGGAGCCAGAGGAAATCAGGGTTTTTTGTAAATTGTTTGTTTGCTTTGTTGCTCTTTTTTTCATGCTGTTGATGTTTTCTCTTGAAAAAAATTTACAGGGATACTTCCAAATTATAATGAACAAAGAGAGGAATATTCCTCCTTAAGCAAAGACTTGAATCATGAAAAATGAAAGTTTCTCATTTCTCAGTTGCTTTAATACTTATACTGATAAACCAGCTTGGAAAGATTAACTTTTATTGAAACTGTTCTAGTTCTGCCATCAAAATCTCAAAAATACTAATTTTTTTTGTATGAAAGAAAAGCCACATGTACAACTGATTCCTGGAAAATACAGAGTATTTGTAGCTCAAGTAGACATTTCCAGAAGCTAGGGGCCGTGAGGGAAGCACAAATGAGAACTCTGTACCTTCAGAGAAATTACCTCTTTAGGGGAGGAACTATATGTATTTACACAAAGGTATAAATCAAAGCATAATTATTAGATAATACGCAGGTTAGATCAAGCTTGATATACCAAGTGGAATTGTCCTTAGGAAACTACACTTATTAGGCCTGAACTAAGTATAGAACTGATCAGGGCAAACCCTCTAAAGGCTAACATTTAGTGAAAAATACGGGTGATCCTTTGGTCCAGAGAGGTGGAAGAGGGTCTGATATATTTCTGTTCTAGCTATTGTTAACATGGCAGGAAAAAGTACTGGAAGTTAGGATGCCACAGTATTTGCCAGTCTTCCAGTTTGTTTTCAGCTATTTATAGATGTTGCATCCATATGTCAAGTTTTAAAAAACTCTCAAACTACTCTGCAGATTTCTAGGTAGCTAAATTAGCGAAATGTATTTAAAAAGGTGGAGTAAAAAATTATTCTGTATGTCACACTTTCAAGAACTGATTGAAGGAGTTTACTTGTATTGTGATTTCTTCAACAAGATACTTTACCTATAGAAATTAAACTTCAATTATAATTATCCTTTAATTATAAAATTAAGCTTGTACCAGTATCATACTGAAAATAACAACTTTGATTTTATTTCTCTATTTTAGATTTCGGGAATATAAAGTGATAGAAGCTTTGGTAGGACTGCTTACTGACCAGCCTGAAGAAGTTCTTGTAAATATTGTCGGAGCACTGGGAGAATGTTGCCAAGAGCCAATAAATCGAACTATTATCCGTAAATGTGATGGAATACCACCTCTAGTGAAGTTACTTACTGGAACTGATCAGGCACTACTTGTGAATGTCACCAAAGCAGTGGGAGCTTGTGCAACAGAACCTGAAAATATGATGTAAGCTATCATATTCATAGCATTTTAAATATTGAAAAAAAAATTTTTTTAGTTATTCTGGCACAAATATAGTCAAGTCTAATCTGACTTAAAAGGATATTTTACTTTTTGTTTTCCACAGGGCTGTGTGGGTTAGTTATATCCTACTGTAAAATGTGCTATATATATACATAAAAAATTTCATTAAGGAAGTATATAGAATGTAAAGCTTTTACATTTTGGGGAAAATCAGATAAACCTTCAGTAAAAAAATCAGTAAACTGATTTTTTTTTAAAGTTAAAATTCAAAGTTACAGAGCACCATTTTAAAGTGCTGTATGATAGGTACCTGTTTTGCCTCTCGTTTTACATCTGTTCTCAAATCATAAGTAATAGTCTAAATAAGAGAAAGTAATTTCAAAAGGAAATGTCCACATTTACTGTCATGAAAAATAATTTGAAAATTTTAGAGTATTATTTGTATTTTATCTGTTTTGTCCCTCCCCATCATTCCTTTTATGAACTCAGACTTTTTTTTGACCCTTTTTTCCCCTCTTACTCCTTTGCAAAACCAAAGAAAAAGACTGCCTTTTTACTGAGAGAGTTGCTGCTCTCTTTGGTTTTGTGATGTAGATTTGTACAGCTTGCAAAGATCCTTGAATTTTATGATTAAGTGTTCCAGTTAAATGTTGAGGTCAGCATTTACTGTGCTTACTGTTCCCTTACAGGGATATTTACCTCAAGATTCTCAGCATATTTCCCTCCTTATACATAGGAAAGGTCAGAAAGAGAGTTTTATTAAGCTCCTCCTGTTCTGATTTGCATAATTCACTTGATATTCATATAGCAGTGCAGGGAATTCTTCTCCTGAATAGGGCTTTTGTTTTCATGCTTTGGCTGTCACCCAGTGGCAAAAGGCTAGATGGTACACAACTGTAAACATGGGTTGTATGAACAGTTAGCCATGTAGCATAAAAGTATACATAAATGAAATCACTTCCGTGACATATCTTACTAAAAATCAGCCTTTAGAGTAATGTATTAACCTAACATAATTAACATTACAAATCAACTGAGAAATTTAAATGTCAATAAATATAAATTGATATTTATAAAGCGTCAGACATACTCCAGTACTCAGGACTATCACTTGTAGTATCCAGTATGGATAGCTTCATACTGGAATGTGGTCGGTATAAGCACCAAAAATAACACAAATTGCTGATAACATTGTGATGAACAAAGTCCATCTTGTTTTTAAGAAGGAGAGAATACAGATTGTTTGGGACAAAATTTTATGAAGTTTGCAAAGAGTGGACAAAGGGATCAAATGTCGAATTTGGTTCATATGAAAAAATTCTCTCTTGAAGTTTCTCAATTTTTAAAATGTTTTAAAAAGTATTTTAAAACATTAACAAGTAAGCAAGATCTTATATCAAGAGTAGAATATACTTTTTACTACTACATAAAACCTACTACACAGAAATTATTATTATTAGCAAGACTGTGACATGTACCTGATGTATTGTGCTATTTAGACTTGTAGTACCAGAAGAGAGAATGCTGCTATCTTTTTCCAAGGCATGATTCATCCAGGTGTGGACAAGTTTGATACCAATCCAGCAAAATGTTTTAAACTAATGCTTAGTTAAAACATTGACATCAGTGTTACTATTCACACGTTTGAATGATTTGCTTGATTGAGTGCTCTGCCTCTCATAGGGTTAAGATATTGGATTCCCACCCCCCCTCAAAAAAAAGGGACATCCATTCTCTCCCTTCTCCTCCTCTCAGATCGGTAGAGCAGGAATTGAAACTGTAGCTCTTCATCCAAATTCCTCCTTTTTGGGAAGAGTAAGTCAACAAAGACATGAAGGATACGTAGTCTGTAGCATCACTTTGTTCCATTTACAGAATTTGGGACTAAAGCAATAGTTACAAACTACTGTGGAGTTCATTTGCTTTCTGTAAACCTTTTCTGAAGTTCTTAACCAAAAGGACACATCTTAACAAGGATGTGGAGATGTGCTACAGTGGTCTGGTCCTGGCTGGATGCCAGGTGCCCACCAAAGCCACTCTATCTCTCCCCCTCCTCAATTGGACAGGGGAGAAAAAATATAACTAAAGGTTCGTGGATCGAGATGAGGACCAGGAGATCACTTAGCAATTACTCTCATGGGTAAAACAGACTCGACATGGGGAAATTAGTTTAATTTGTAACCAATCAAATCAGAGTAGGGTAATGAGAAATAAAATCAAATCTTAAAAACACCTCCCCCCCACCTCTCCCTTCTTCCTGGGCTCAACTTCACTCCTGATTTTCTCTACCTCCTCCTCCCAAGCAGCGCAGGGGGACGGGGAGTGGGGGTTGCAGTCAGTTCATCACACGTCTCTGCCGCTCCTTTCTCCTCAGGGGGAGGACTCCTCACATTCTTCCCCTGCTCCAGTGTGCGGTCTCTCCCCCAGTCCTCTACGAACTTCTCCAACATGAGTCCTTCCCACAGGCTGCAGTTCTTCACAAACTGCTCCAGCATGTGTCCCTTCCACAGGGTGCGGTCCTTCAGGAACAGACTGCTCCAGCGTGGGTCCCCACAGGGTCACAAGTCCTGCCAGGACCCCGCTCCAGCGTGGGCTCCTCTCTCCATGGGTACCCAGGTCCTGCCAGAAGCCTGCTCCAGCGCGGGCTCTGCACAGGGTC
>NW_009204756.1:43415-93211 GCF_000690835.1 Fulmarus glacialis
TTCTCTTACTATTCTCACTCCTTTCTCCCAGCTGCTGTTTTCCCAGCAGGTTTTTTTGCACTTCTTAAATATGTTATTCCAGAGGCGCTACCACCATTGCTGATGGGCTCAGCCTTGGCCAGCGGTGGGTCCATCTTGGAGCTGGCTGGCAATCGCGCTGTCGGACATGGGGGAAGCTTCTGGTGGCTTCTCACAGCAGCCACCCCTGCAGCCAAAAAAAAAACTTGCCACACAAACCCAATACATGTGCCAAGATTATCTTCTAGAAAGAAGCAAAACAAAGCCACTTGTAGCCCATAAGTATATACAGGTGATGAGAACTTCCTACTGCAGTTTGATACTTAACTGTTTCTGGTCTTTCTGGTTCATCTGGCTGGATCCCTATTCCATTCCTTATTTCATAATCACTTATTCCTCAGAATGGCTTGACAGGTTCTAGGAGATCAGTTGTTCTCTACTATTAGCTTTTCTCCTGGCAAATTTGGCTGGCAGGTCTTAAGGCTTGTTTTCTTAAGGCTTGTTTTCTTTGTCATCTGGTACAGACAAGCACTGTTTAAAGAGTTACTGTTTTAGTTTGGCACTACAGAAATTCTGAAAACTATAATGATCTTTCTGGATTCTGCTATCATTGACTTTCATACGTACTAGAAACCCAGAACAAAGCAGGAAAATTTAAAGGGAGTATCAAGCCCTCATAAGGATTGAGAATTTTCAGATATATTCTTATATTTCATTAGCTGCATCTGTGTTAGGGTGGATTAGAGACTAAATATTCAGTTGAGCAGTCTTCTATTTTGAATGTGGTTATATTTGCAGCAGTAGGTATGTGGAAACCTACAGTGGAGACCGGGAGTGGAGCTTATGTAGTTTCTGTGAATGATTCAAGGATATGTAATGAAGAGGATGGGATTAATATAAGAAATAAAAAACTGAGAGTGTTCTATGAAACAGTGCAGTTAACTTCTGAGGGAAATACTGTACGTTTATCATATGTTCCACGGAGGAAGCCTGCACTGACAAAGAGAGAAGACTAGTAGATCTCATAGGTAAATCTACAGCTTCTATATGTCCTTTATGTATTTTCTCTCTGTCATGTTTCCTAGTTGACACTTTAACTTCTACAACTACTGAGTGTTACTTTTCTGCACCAAGCCTTTACTTTAAGGCAACTTCAAGCAATTAAGTGATTCTTATTGACTCTATTGAGCTATGTAAAATAAAGAACAGCAGCCAGCTTCTCTCAGCAAAAAATAAGTTGACTTGTCTTAAAAAAGCATAACTATGTGACCGAATGTGTCCTTATGTCCACTATTATGTGGACAGTGTGAAGCTGTTCTCCCTACTCAGTCTGCTGCACAGCCACTGACACAGATGCCGCTGCACATCTTTTATGTACACGTGTCTTTTTGAGGAACTTTTTACAAGTTATTCTTTTTCTCTTACTAAAAACAGAGGACTAGTGCATATTCTTTAACTGCTACTAGACTTTCATTTGCCCTTTTCATTTGAAAACCTATAGACTTCATCTCTAGCATTCAAAACTGAGGGTTTAAAATCTTATAAACTAAAACGTACAATTATTTTAGCCAAACAGATGGAGTTTGAGTCATTGGTATATAATACTATTTATCAAAGCAGTCCACAGCAACTAGTGAAAGTTTTAAGAAATATGCTAAATTGTGGTTTCAGAAAAGACAAGATTACATTCTGCCAGAATTAAACCCTGTAATCTTACCAGCGAGCACAATACAGAGTCAGTATAACTTTGTTTATTTACATTTGTATTTGTGGTCTAAATTGGCAGGCAATTAAACTAGACTTCTCAAAAGTTCTGGCAAATAGCACTGTAACAGAAAAAGATGATAGATATGACAAACAGATGTCTAGGCTGTGCATATGCATGTGTGTTTAAGCAATATGTGTTGAAGTTTCTACTGGAAATGTTCAATATTAAGTTTGAATTTGAAAGAGAAGTACTATTTCAGATTAACAGCTTTGCTAGTTTCAGATATATAAAAATAATAAAGTAAATGCCTAGAATTGTAACCCATGTCTTGCACAGACATCTCATGATGTTCGATGATGTCATGATACCAAGGTTCTTAAATGAAATAATGTGAAAAGCCTTTATTAAACAACTGTTGACTGTAAACAGCCAACAAAAGTAATTCAAAAAAATTTTCTTGTTAAATTATCTGCACTGGTCAAATAGCAAATAGCAATTCACTGTAACCTGAGATTTCCCGGAGGCTGTCCTAGACACTCCAGTAATCTCTGAATGGGTTTAATTGCATTAAAATTATTTGCCCATAAGACATATTCTATATACACCATATGTCAGCTGTTCTGTGTGGAAACCAGGAAGATGTTTTGCTCATACACCTTGCAGTTGCCTTTTTGTTGGAGTGATGTCAGCTGTGTACCCCTTCATCTCTGCTCTAATCATCTCTGGCCAGCACAGGAGTGCATGATAGGAGCACCTCTTCACTCCAGCTATTTCTAACTGCCGATACAACTACTTTTGGTTATTTTGAGGAGCAGAGTAATTTACACCTTGTTCTAAATTGTATCGGTGATCAAATAAGAACAGTCTACGAAAAAGCACAGACCTTTGAATCAGAAGAGGTGGCCACTGGCCATCTTGGTCCAGGTCTATTGTGAGATGCCTCTGCTATGTTAAGGTCTATAGAATCTGGGCTCTTGCTTCTGAACTCTGCATATTTATGTATTGTTATGTACTTATAGTGAAGAACCAGACAGCAACTACCTATAATAAAGTTTACATTTCTACTTTGGGTGACTTTCATGCCTGTTGAGATTCTGACTGTTAATAGTGTTCTATACATTAGATACATTACATACATGTAGTTCAGCTACTCTATAAAGTAGTTAAATATTTGAACTTTAAAATATTAAATATTAAGGTTTTTTATATCAACTAAATATCGTATTATTTCAGCTTTTATGAGATACCCTTCAACTTTCAAAGAAAATATTCTGCATCTTTATTAAAAGAACTGTCCTTTAGCAGTCCCGTGAGTGGTTGTTTAATACAGGTTTAACCGTAGTTTAATTTTATCATCATAATGTCAACAAATTATTATAAAATATATCATTTAAGTGACTGTAACCACAGAGTGACTAATGTACTAGCTATGGATGAATACAGAATTGAATGCCAACCAAAGTAAAACTTAAGGTATGTTTGCTTGTATTTATAGCGGTAAGTAGCTTTATTACAGCGTCCTGCTAATAATGTTGTAATAAATTGGGGGAAGAAAATTAAATACAAAAGCTATATACAAAAGCAAATCAGAATATTGTTTAGTGTAATGCCATCAGAGCTGGAATTTTCAAGATTACAGGTCTATTTTCCCATCTCTTTCTTTGTTTAATTGTAAAGAAACCTAAATGTATATTTTTGTCCACTTTAAAAAGGAATTTTCACATAGAGAGGAAACTAATGTCTGAGCACTTTATTAGAGAGGAAACATTTCACAAGGCCATTTATTTTAGTGTTCCCTTTGCTTTTATAGCAGATACGCTCATTTAACACCCAGTTTCTTCATCTGCTACATTGTGCAGTGAAACCACAGAAAGATAAAAATTTGAACTGAGAAAGGATTAGTCACTTGTTTAGCAATGCTTTCTTTAATTGGCAAATATATGTTCTCAGCAACATGAAAATAAAAGGGTTTGTGCTTGTATGGTGATTACACAACAATAATTCTTCCAGTATGAGAATTTAAGAGCATCGTTCTTGTATGTAGAGTTCTTTTCATCTGAGTTAATCTAGTGTAACTGAGAGAAAGCAGTAATCAGTGATGAACAATGTACTTCGGAGAGTTGCTTGGTTTGTCCGTACTGTTTTTTAGTTTATTTTATACACGTTGAATGGACAGAGGGCTACACTTTCAGATATTGTGAACTGTTCCGTTGGGTGTAAGACAACTGGTCTTTCTGGTCTTCCAGCAAAAAGCAAAACTCTTCTTTAGAAAATGAACCATAGAGTGACGCTAGTTTACCTTGAAAAGCTGAAGAGAAGACAAGAAAACTGAAAAGAAAATGAAAGTAAACTTTAAACTGAAAAGGAAGCTTTCAAAAAAATAGAAAGGAAAGACAAATCAGCCTAGAGGTTGTTTTTTGAAGTGTGGTGGAAAAAGCTGAACTCAGTGTTTGGCTTCTATCTCTTGATTTTTATATACTGGTTGGAGCTGGGTCATTTATATTTAGCCCCTCTTGGGAGGAAGTACCTCATGTTGGTAAATGGTCAGTACTCTGCTTGACTAGAAGAAAGATTCATGGGTTCTTTTTTAATTAATTCCAATATAGGAAAAAATTCCTTGTGCTTTCTGAAATGACACGAAAGTAATGTTAAAATTGCTTAAAAGTGTTGGGAGTTTGGAGGGATTTAAAAGCTTGTTTTGAAGCTTTTACTTAAGTCATCCTTACTATGTTGAACATATATATGTAATCGTGTAGTTTGTGATCATGCTGTTTTATTCTGATGTGTTAAGATTTCTGAATTTGTCCTTTGAATGGTGATTTTCTTGCAATTGATTTGGAGCTGAGATTGTAAAATAAGCAGTATTAAAATTAGCAGTTCTTAAATAACTTACAGTGTCTCAACCATAGCTTTGTGCAAAAAAGTATTATTTTGAAAAACGTAGTTGTTTAACCAGTTTGCATAAAAGCATTATGAATAAAAACCTTGGATATTTTAGACAGAGTTCATGTCCTTAATTATTTTTTCTGCTTCAAATAATGGTAGGATTACATACAAAGCTGATTTTACAATTAGTTTAAAAATTTCCTGGGAAACCTATGTATTGTAAACACAAATGAGATGTTTTATGTGATGTTTTTAAGCACAACCTGTATTTAAATTTCTCTTGTATTTACAATTAAAGATGTAGACTAATTTTATACAATTGAATTTTTACTTCTGAGATTAGAAAATGAACGTATATTTATTTTTCTTTATCTTCAGCTCATCTGCTTTGGGTTTAACATATCTTTTTTGAAAAAAGGTGTGTTTGTAAAGGCTATTAAGTTTTGTTTGACCTTCCTTTCCGTTTAAGGTATTCACTGAACCCTCATGTGAAGTTATGATCCCCAAGCCTGATGGATATATAAACATAACACAGATGGTGTAGAGATGATTCTGATGATAATTCATTTTTCAGCTAGTCACGAAGATACTTGATTGCAGTGTGTTTAAGTAATTATAACATAGTGTTCAGTGTTAGCCTTGTTGGTAAGGAACACATGGGAAACAAGTTACACATTATTCGTGCCCAACAAAGGATGCACTGTGGTGTGACCATTTTAATTTCTAATGCTAGATTAGAAACATAGTATTTTAAAATATGTCATAGAGTAAGGTAAATACATTAAGCATAGACTGAATAAAAAGTTAAGTACAGACTTTTGGGCATAAATATTTGTTTTGGAAAGTATTTGTTACTATATGAAAGAAGCCAGTATGCTTGAATTCAGATTTCACTTTGCATGCAGATCATTAAAAAGTCACATGCTTGTTTTCACGTTTATATGAGTTCTGGTTATAATGTAGTTTACTTTACTTTATCTTCTATAAGCATTTTGAATGACAGTGCTGAGAAAAAAGTAAACAGCATTAATGAGATTTAGTTAGAAAACATATTCTGTCTTTACATCATTTGTTCACACCCATCTGCTATCGTAAGCAATGTTTACTGACTATGTTGATGGCGATTAGCTGACAATAAAACACAAGCACTTACATAAAGCAAAACAGTATGTTAAAGAAAATTATACCAATATTTATTAAAGCAGTGCTCCAAACAAACTGATATAATTTAAAATTTAACATTGTCTACTCCATAATTAATTATCTCTTTTTTTGGTCTGTTTCTGTAATAGGATAATTGACCGTCTAGATGGAGTTCGTTTGTTATGGTCATTGTTGAAAAATCCTAATCCAGATGTTCAAGCAAGTGCAGCTTGGGCTATTTGTCCGTGCATTGAAAATGCTAAGGTAAGAAAGTATTTAAAGAAATAGTGTTGTTATATATATACCCACATACAATTTTTATATTTGGATGATTTCCAGCAATACTCTGCCATTTGCTACTTACACTCCATTTCATTCTGTTAACTGCTTAAAAAAACTGATGTATTCACTTTTCAAAAGTGAATCGTCCTCTATCTAGCACTCGTTATAGCATTCTGTTTTGCCTTTACAGTGCTTACTGTATTTGGAAAATATATTTTAATAACTTATCAGGACCTAAACCTACTGTTCTTGAATAAAGCATGCTGAAAATCTGACAATGCCAAAAACGGAAAGCTTCTACTCACAGGCTATGAATAGCACAGGTAGTTGTAGTTGTTCTCCACTATGAGGTACTTCAGCTATGTTCTCAAGAGACCATCATTTGGTTTCAGAGCATATTTCAGACTCGGTGCCAATGTAATCCTTAGATTTTCTGCTCAGACTGCCAACAAAAAGTGCCAGTTGTGAATAGTGGTTGCTGTGCAGGTCAGTTGTGCACAGAAGACTGAGCTATTCATTTATTTCATGTCAGTTTCCAAATAGAGATAAAATGGTGAGTATAAGCTGTAAGTCACCTTCAGTGAATTCTTACCACTGACCTGTGGTAAAATAAATGGGGAAGGTTTTGTTTCCCATTAGAAGTTTCCTGGAATACTAAGTAGACTTTTATCCTTAATCCTTGTACAGTAATATCTTCCGTTTCCATTTACCTCCATATTTAATGCAGCTTTTGCATCTTCTCTCTACTGTACCACAAGTATATGTCCTTCTACATATCATTTGAGATCCTCACTATGTAAAGAATGGAAATTCCTTCAAAGTGCTAGATATCCTTAGCATTCTTTGCAGGCAGTGTTTCCTGTTTGAAACTGAACACTGTAAGGTTGCTATTAATTTATACAGATGGATGGATGTAGATACAGATATATGGATGAAAGTATTGTGACAACATTTGGTCTTGATTTTTATAACTTAAGCATTTTCTATTTCTTCACAATGCTTTCTAAATGGCAGCTTGCTTGCCATTTTTCAAGCAGGCTGGTTATTCAGAATTATCTTTCCTTCTTTTTTTTAAACATATACACTCTAGCATAATAAAGTTATTTGTTACCTACATGTCTGTCAAGATATGACTATACCTGCCTGTCTTGAACAATATTGCTATAACTGAATATTAAAATATTACTTTATCTCAGAACTGAGGTAATACTTATTACGTGTAATACTCTGCAACCTGTAGTGCCAGAGTAGAACTCCATATTGCTAGAACTTCCACTAAAAGCACTTTTTCAGAAACTAAGGGGATAGAGGACAGCTACTGAAATTATAGACTACACGGATTTTTTTCTTGTTTTTTTCCCCTGGGTATTTGATGAGTGTAAGCTATGTACATCCTTAGTGTAGCCATCCTCCTTTCATGTCTCTTGGCTGCCTGCCCAAATGCTAATCTGTGACCCCACAAAGAGTTCTTTGTGTGAGACCGAGGCAGAGTGGCACACTGAAACAAGCCTACTAATAATACCCTTTCCTCTGACACTGAATGGAAAGAAATATGTATAAAGCAGCGATTATAGCCACGCTGTGGAAGTGCAGTAACTATTTCTATCTAAACAAAATTTTGATTTTTTAATTCAAAGTTAATAATATTCAACAATTTACACGATCTTCCAAAAAGCAGTTTGGTTTATGCAGTGCTTGATTCAAAAGCAGTAATAAGTATATGACTTTAAAAAGATTATGTGCATTCTGGCTTTTCCAAGCCTGTGCTTGGGACTGCAAACCATGTTTCAAATAGCTGTGAGCTTGGCATCTGGATTTGTTTTCTTTTTGTGTTCTTTTGTGGAAGCTGTAGTGGTTCTCTTTTGTAGTGTGGAGGTTCATAGATTAAATAGAACTTGTTAATAGTATCAGAAACAAATTTTTATAACAATGAAGTGCAGCATACATTTTTCTGCATAGACATTTCCTCTAAATACAACTTAAAGGTTATTTCATATGGTATAAAAACTTAGAAGCTCATCTATTACGCTGATAGGGCTGTTATTGTTATAGTATGTGAATACATGATTATCTCTCATGCACTTACTCTCACCATAATCTGTTTAAGATTGGAAAGTCTACCATTTCTGTTTTACCATTAGGGGGAGGAGAGTCACAAAAGGCCAAGATTTGAATTCTCAAAATGTTTAGGTGCTAGCCAGTTTTAAGCTTTTGGGTCTAACTAGTTTGCCTGCTGTTAGACAGGAAGTTAATTGCAAAGGGAGCAGAATCCAAGCTCCCGTAACCCTAGATTACATATGTCGACAGTTGCATTATGGTAGCTGGTTCAGAGTACTTCCCATAGAATAGAATTGTATCAGTATGATACAGCTAAGTGATATTGTTTGTTACAGCAATATGATATAGGTCAGTTATATTTGGTCCATGACAGATCTAAGACTTTTTAAATAGAAGATATAAATTGTACACTGTAGTACAGAAACTGTTACAGCTCTGACAGTCATAATATTGGTTTGGTATCAGTCATCACTTCTGTATGCCAGCATTAGTTCTAAATGTTTTTAACCTTAAGAATTTCTTATAGAGCGAAGATTTTACAGGTAGGCTGGCAGTGATACGATTCGGGTGGTAGAACTCTCCTGAGAAAATTTGCACAGCACCTGTGAGTGCTACTTGTGAGTCTTAGACAAATATCTAATGATTTTGGATAAATTAGTTCATACATTTATTTAAAATATAAGACTTAAAGAGACAACAATGTAATTTATTCAAAGGAATTATATTAGTAGAAGCAGATTCTTATTAATCAGTTCCTTACTTCCAAAAGGAAAAGTTACTACTGCAGGCACACTGGTAATGACAAAGTGTAAGTGCACTGTCCAAGAAACACAAATGATTATGAAAAATGGCTAAGAAAAGTCTACTCAACTCTGTTGATGTTGGAACAGCAATATTTGGTTATGATGCTTCTTTGAAAAACAGTATTTATAGTGTTCTCCCAATGTACATCAGCCCAAACAGAAAAATTTAGAGAAACTCTACAAAGATATTATTTGGTCTATTATAAAATTCATCCAAAAGCATTGTGCCAATGAGAGGAAGACTGCCAGCTTGGGTTTGTATGAAAATACCTATTTCCTCACAGAGTAACCTTTAAATAGTATATCTTGAAATTAAAAAAAAAAAAAGTTATAGAGGTTATTTTCCATCCCCATATTTAGTAGAGTTTTGGGTGCAAACATTAGAATAGGAATGGTAATGTCAGGCCTCATCCTTTCCTCTGTCCTTTGTGCTTGTGTTTCAGCTTTTAACTTTCAAAGTTTCAGTTTTAGCCTTTGTTGTAGCTACAACTGTAAAGGCTTTCTTAAAGAACTTCAGGAAGCCAGCTACGTACAAAATCTGTCAAAATAATTTATGTAAATAGTCTGAGACTGAGGATTTGAGGGAAGAGAGAGGGAAAGTTATTCTATTTTCTTAAAATGTACTTGTAAAATGACATCTCACACTTTTCTGGTAAAGCATGATTTCTTCCCCCTCCCCCCCCAAGTTATTGCATCCCTTTCAGCTCCACAGTGGAATTTCATGGGTGTGATGAAGGATGATCAGCCATCTAAAATTGTCTGTGTATTTCCTACATATGGGGAAAGAGCGTGTCCATGCTAACACACACACACAAAAAAATTAAACCAGGTTTAAAAGGGAAGGGTCATGAGATGGGTATGTGTGAAGGTCAAGTAGCCTTCGCTCTTGCAAAAGTGTTATATACTGAGGAAGTGACTTCTACTGGAGCCAGCAGTCTGGAATTAACCTGTGGGTGGAAAATATGCTGATGATGACCCATGCTATTTAGGATTCTTATATAGATTTTGCTTGTTATGGAAATTTTAACATAACCATATGTATAAAACCACAAAGAACGTTTCTTTACTAAAAGTAACAAAGAAAGGTAGTTGAACTTGGAAATTCTTCTGATATTTAACAAATAAAATTATTTGCTGTTTTAAATGAATTAAGATGCTTTGTTTACACATTTTACTAATTTAAAATTGTAGTATATAAAGATCAGTCATGTCCCATAGTGCACACTGTTGTTCATTTGTTTTATATTTTAAAAATTTTACTTAAGTAGTACCAATACATTTTTGTTTACTTACCATTCTTTGGTTAAGCTTATAATGTCAAAATTCCCTGCTTGAGTATGTACAGCATTTTCCAGTGTCTTTGTTTGCCTTGCTATGCTTCTTGCAATTCTATACAGAAACCTTGGCAGTTCAAACTTAGTGCTCTTATGGCTCTCTTTCCATTTTCGTATTTGTTTTCTCTAGACATTATCATTTTTAACATAAATCATACCTACTTCTCTATATGTGATCTCATTTTTATGCAGTTTTTAATCCCTGATATCTGGATGTAGACTTCCCAAATTTTAAGCGTTTGTTATGAACTAAACTTCAAAAGAGTACTATAAGAGAGACAAAAAGGAATTTTTGGCTTGCCCCTCAGGCCTTCCAGAGCACCAGGGTCCTTGGAGACCTGACTTGGTGAATCCATAGCTGGCTGCCATGCTTGCCGGGGTGCATGCAGAACCAGCCTATCCAATGATTCTTGACACAGGCTGCCTAAAAGTTTAGTGAACCAACTATCATGAGGAGTTTGGGCCTCATATAGATATGTTAACCTAGAGATCCTGAATGGACTGCCATAAATTGCCCTGAGGTCTACAAATATAGGAGTCCAGTTCCTGTAAAACACATAACCTGAAAGCTGGGAAGCAAAGGGAAACTGAGCATAACCCATATCTACCTCATTGGGGAGCCTCAGGTCCTGAGTTCCATGCAAAGCAGCTGCCTGAGAGCTTGGAGACCATAAGAAGCCAAGAAGCTTAGGAGCTCCTGGAGACCCGGCTTTCCAGCTGTTTGGCAGCCCATCAGGCAAGAAGTCAGGGATTCTGTGAAAACCAGAAGCCAAGCAGCCTGGCAGCCTACTCACCAGCCATCTGGCTGACAAGAGAAAAGATGAAGAGGCACGTTGGTAATTTAACCTGCCTTTCTGCCTGGTTTCTGTCAAAACTTTTCAAGAAGTCGTTGTGTTCTTATGGAAGGTTTGGTTCCATTCCATTAGCATTTTCTGGTGGAATACTGTTCCACTGGAAAATATTTGACCAGCTTTCCTTGTAACTTAGTTTATAATAGCTACACATGCTAGTCAACAGCTTGTCATGTAGCTTCTGTACTTTTAAATTAGACTTGCTAATTGGATTTTAAAAATCTATAAAAAGTTTAAACCCCATCCTCCTCACATTTTTTCTTTTTCATCTCTGCTTTGTTTTTCCTTCTTGTCCATCTCATTTTTTTCCTATCTGTACCCTCTCACTTGCCACATGGGACTTCCATAGATTTTAAGGCAAGAAAAGAGCACAGAGATCATTGTGTCTGATTTGCTGCATAATATAAACCAGAAAATTTCAAGCAAACATTTTATCTAGCACAGAAGCTTTTGATTGAACTATAACATATTTTATACTTCATGCTTGTTGTTCAGATTCTCAGTGGTCTGTAATGGTAAGTGGTACAATACGATATGATTGCCTTCTCATATACCACTCTAATTTATGGAACCATGCCAGAGTTGCAAAGACACAAACAGTAATTGTTATAACAATTTATTAGTTTGTGTTGTCTCTGCATTGATTGTTTACTTAGACTGTCCTCAGAACATTCCAATATTGCTGTCTTGCATCTCTACAATATTAAACTACGTATTAGTGATGACTATCTCATAAACGTATTAATAATTATAAGAAGTTTGCTTAGACACTTATTTGGATTCAATTCAATCCAAAACCAATGGAAACAATGTTTAGTTTTCCCAGTTATTCAATGTTGTCTGTTTCTCATACTTCCATTATTAAAATTTTTTTCAAAATAATTGAAAGCAAATTGTGACGTTTTCTCTACTGTGGCCTCAAAGGACTTTGATATTAGTAGTTTCACTGCTTCTGTAAAAAAAATTAGGATTTTGGCATTTATCCAGGACTGAACTTCAGTGAGAGTTGTGAGGAGGGGGAGGAAGAGTAGGTGTAGTCCTCCAGACTGAAAAGTAAGGAAAACAATAGACAAAAGGACTAGTAGAAGTTGCATGAGTGACTATGCAGACTTTTTTCCCCCCACCATCTTTTAGAGGACATGCATTGCATGCTTTCTTGGGCTGTACACTTGGCTAATGGACTTTGCTTTTGTTTCTTGAAACTATCAATAGCAATATACTTGCCAAGTATTTAATTGTGCGATGATCAAATCCCTGAAGAGCCAGGAGTAAGGAATTCTGCTCTTCAAGGCTACAGAGTAGCTACTCTGCTTTGCTGCTCTGATTTTAGCTGCTTCAGTGAGGTGAAGAGGACAGGAAAATCCATGTTGATTGTCTGCTGTTGTTTTCCCAACACATTACATTTTCACAACACAGAAGACGACTTGTGAGAGGTAGTGAAGTAGTCTCATCTTACAAGGTGTTTCTTCATCAGTTCTGCTATAGTGGAAGCCTCCACAATGGTATAGACAGGAATACAATTAGCCTTTAATTAGAAAGTAATTTGATTAATAATACCATTGAGTTGTTTAATAAGAAAAATGAATAGAACCTTCATTATATAAATTGTGCATTTCCCTTTTTCACTGAACATCAATAATATAGAAATTTATCTGTTGTATTTCTTTATTTTGAATTTTAAATTGGGTTGTGCATTAGAATGATAAGTTATTCAGTTGGCAATAGGGGATGGAAATGGACAGCTTCTTTCATGAAAGAAAAGGTAGTTTAAAGATGACTTTCGCTAACTAAAGTTTATTTGCACAGCCATACCATCACTTTTTTGGGCAAAAGCAATTCAATTTGACAAATTAGTTTTGACACCTTAAGCTTTTTAAGATGTTCTAAGAGTGAAATACTACTTGTTTTTAGTGGAGAAACTTTTATCTTTCAAGTGGAATGTTTTTAAAGATAAACACAATGTGTTTTTGTAATACGGTGTTTAGCTTTAAATCTTTCAAGTAAAGAAACCAGTGTTCACTTTGGAAGAAATAAGAAAGGAATTCAGTTACAAAAGAATTCAGTAGTTCTTTTACAAGAACTGTATGTCTCAACTTAAAGCTGATGAACTTTATTTACTTAATGAAAATAACTACAAAAAACCATATAATATGATGACAAAGAACTCAAAAATCCCAAATGTTCTCCTTGTATAAATACTGCAAAGATCAAGTGATTTTTCCAAATCTGTCTTTCTGCAAATATCGTAATGCTTTCTGCTCCTAATTAAAAAAAATACGTGTAAAGCCAGTCTATCTCACATTGGCAGAAGCCAATGTAGAAATAAGTGAAAAGAGAAAGTTAACTAAATTTTGTTAATAGTCATGCAATTCAGCAAGATGAAAATATGTGATTAAAGAGTAGCAGGATGAGGCTTTTATAAGCACAGCAGGTAACTTTGCTCAGCATCTATGCCAGATATAGGGGTTTTTTTACTGCTTGATATTGCAAACTCATCCCTTTTAATCTAGTTTTGAAAGAATATTTATCATACTTTCTGAGGATAAAAACTTCGCTGCCCACTAGTTAGAAGACGTGGTCATATAAAGTCATGAAAAACCCTGTTATCTCTTCCCGTCTTCTTCAACCACTTAAAATGTAGTTTAACAATCTGTATTTCTTCATATCTGTCACCTCAGGTTAAATATTACATTAAAAATTATAATAATGATGAAGATTTAAAATTAAGATATTTCCTGTTAATACAGTAAAACGTTCTTGCTCCCCTCCCCCCCCAATTTTTTTTAACATTTTTATTGCTTCTTTAAATGTCATTGTGTTTGGCCTTTTACTCTGCTCAGCTCAGCTCAGGAAATATTATTGTTAAAACAGAAGCATTCAACCTATCATTAACACATACACTCAGATGTATACAATAAAATTATCTATTTTATTGCTTATCAGTGGGAGTGAATTTATCAGTATTTTTGTCTATAAAGGCTGTTTCTTAGGCTTTATTCTTAAAATACCATTTTTTTTCCCTGCCTAACTCGAACTGAGTAGCCTTATTAGAGCAACTAAGAAGTAAGGTTTTGTCACAATAGGTAATGGGGGGAGTAAATTACCTCAATTCACTTAAATGCATTATTCTTTTCTTTCAAGCTATTTTTTTCTATAGCTGTATCCTAAGATGTTCTCTAAGCTTTTCAAAATACTTGAAGTTTGTTGAATAACTTCATATGTAACATTAAAGAAAGTAAATGTAGTTTAATGGCTATATTGATATATCAGTGTTTGCAGTATGTAAATACTGAAGTATAAATGTAGTCTTGGGCTGGAAATGGAACACTTTCCACTTCAAGTTCAATATCAAAATCATGTTATTACCCAATAGTAAAGTACCCAGACTTTGAAACAATGACATTTAAGTTTCTACAGTGACTTTTAAGGACTACGGGTAAATGTGAAAGCTTATCACACACTAATAGCTGGAAATGACAAACCCTTTGGGTTAAGTCTCACAAAAAAAGTTGTGTCGATTAATTTAGAAGGTGGAATTTAAAGATTGCATTTTTTTTCTATGTGAAACAAAAAGTGCAAAAAGGATTTCCAAAGACATGTTATATATGATTTTTCTTTTCTTCTGTTACAAAAATGAGTAGGTGAAAATGCCCGAGAGTATTTGGAAACTAAAATCACAAAAATTATTTTAGTCTTTCTAGCATGAACAGCTATCTCATCATTAATACAAGCATACTCAAAGAACATAGATTCAAAGGAATTAAATCCAGACCTCCACAATCACAGACACAACTTCATATAATTTCTTCTTTAAATATCTGTAAAGTATGGCAATTGTATATAATAAATACACATCTTTCAGTTAAAAAAAAAAAAAGTAGAAATTTACTGTACAAAGCAAGTATGTGGGTTTGCTAAATGATACCAAAAAGATTGCATTTGTTGTTTAAATTTCTTTGGAAAAAAAAAAGATCTTGTAAGTAACATAATATATTTTAAAGCTCTCATTTCCGCCCTTCTTTCTGCTCATTGTTCTTCAAATTTCTTGCTTCTTTACTTTTTTCTTTGTCTTGCACAGACCACCAGACTACACCCACAATCACATTTGGGAAACTTTCCTGACATGTGGTTTCTGCAGTTTCCCTCTGCTTTTCATCACTGGTAGAAGGTTCTGTCCTTGTGTTTAGCTGGTTTCACAGACGATTATTGAAACTCTTTTCTTTTACTTACTCCTGGATTGTTTATATATTATTCCATCAGTTTAATTGGACTGTACTCCTTTACAAAATGTAGAAAGTATAAGCTTGTCAGAAGATAAATTTAACGAGTAGGGTTATAATCACCTGCAAAGACAGTATGTACAGGTAGGAAAATATAAAATGTACATATTAGTTCATTAAGATGAGATACAGATTATCTTATCTCTTAATGAAACATCTTTCAAGAGCATGAAGAATAATACACAGACATCTGAACCATGCAGAAAAGCAGAATCATTTTCATGTATAGCAGGGCCCCTTTCAAATCTTAGACACTTTACTGTAGAGTTTACCTGTTGAACAGAAGCCTTTCTCATTTGTTGAGCCAATATTTAGATAAAAGGTAATGCACACTTCTGTAGTAAGTTTCAAGGGATTGAAGTAAATGTAAAATATCTCACTTTCTTTCCTTCTCCTGTGTCTGCTCATTTAGCTGTCTAGCTCTAATAGGTATAGGTAAGAAACTTCTGTGTAGAAATCTTTCTCTGTAACCCATTATCTACTGCCTTTGGTCAAATTTTAAAATTTCAAGACAGACATGAAAACTGGTATCGAGAAACACTTTTTATTCAGGTGATTGTAATTACATTTACATTGTGGTATGTATACACTAGCAATGATAAACTTTTATGCTAGCGTATCCATGGGAAACATGCTGTAACCCACCTCCCTTTACATGAGCTCACATGGTAATAGCATGTGAGTAAGAGCACTGCTCTTCCTTCTCTGTTTCTCTCAGCTGCTTTTCTCAGTCACAAACCTTTATTGTCCTTCTTCTGCATAAACATTTAGATCCTCTTTTAATTTCTGTAAGAACCTCTGTTATTTGTTCATTCTGGTTTTTTAGGACTTCAGCACGAAGTTTGCTCTTGGATATTACCCTTTTTCCACATGCTGTGGCTTCTGGTTTGACCCTCACACTATATGGCTTTAACCTCTCCCTTCCAGTCTCAAGAATTGCACTGCCTGTGGTTGGAAATGTTTCATTCCTGATGGGCCTATCCACTGCTTTTGCTTTCTTTGAGAAGGAAACATCACAGCTAAGAGTTCTGTTTGGCATTTGGACCCAGAACTAAAAAAGATGAACTGCAGCATCTTCTGGAATTTTTATTTACCAAGTCCATGAGCAATTTGATGGATTTGCTCAGCAAAGCTAACACAATACAATTGGACCCTACTCTGTTCATAAATCAGCCCCCAAAAAGAAATAAATATAATCAAAACCATTCTTGGTTTCAGGGTCACTCCCTAGCCCTAGGAAAGTTCAAACTATCCATGTTTGCACTTTAATGAAGTTCTAAGACCTTTCAGTCCAAAAGGGTGTCAGGAGAGTGTCTGGTAGTTTTTATTCAAAATTCTCCTATTGACCTGTTGAAGGAAGCAAATGAAAGAAATTCCACTTGCAGGCCTTTCTTTCCATCTCTGCATGTTTACTATCACTAAGGTGCATAGGCTAAAATTTCTTCTACAAAGTTACTGCTGACCATTTGGCCAGTCACTTTCACTGTCTTTCCAATGTAGTAACAGTTTGACACCAGGCCATCCAATGCCAGCTGCAGATGTGCCACCACAATGTCACCAAGAATCTCCTCTGACCTATTTTCAGTTCCTATTTTCAGTACCCTTTGTGAAGGGTATGATTTGGGCACTAACGGCATACTTTTAGTAAATAGTTCCATAAAAATGAGATGACCATCAAAAAACACCTGAAGTTCTTGCCCACAGCGGTTTCTGACCTGTATCTATTTCATAATCAATAGTTCATTTGCTTTTCTTAAGTCTTATGTTTCTACAGGAATCCTTGTTGCCATAATTAAGTCATTCGCTAGTTTCTATATTCATTGGACAAAGAACTTTAAGAGAACTACTCATCTTTCCATATCCACATCTGAAAGGTTGAAAATCTAACAAAAATGTTGGGCTGGATTATAGATTGTATAAAGAAGTCCTGAAAAACACAAATATCTAAGCTTAGTATAGAGGTCCATTCAACTAAAGTAGCTGATGGGCCCATTCAAGTAGAAATGGTGATTTCTCCAGATTACATTGCAATACTTGATATCCTCAGCTTAGGCACTTGAAGTTGCATCCACCCCTTTGCTAATTATTATGTTTACAATGAAGTTTCTGAAAATGCTGCTATATTTTGCAGTGTTGTCTTTCGGACTTTCTATAACTAGGCGTCCTCAGAACCCCTTCTAGATGGTTGTTGGCAAAATGTTACTTTGAGTTACCCACAGATTGAATAAACATGTAAAAAATCATTCAAAGAAGTAGATGCTTTTCTATTCTGGCATTGTTTCTGTCCACAAGGAAACTGAAAAGAGATTGTCTAAAATAATGTAATCTTACATGGTGGAACATCTTACCAAAGAAAAGAGAGACATTTCGTTTCACGCATCTCAGTTTAACGAAGTCCAATGAATCTGGTGTACAGCATTGGTCAGTGACTATGTAACTTAATCAGTTATGAATTTGTGCTTAAACAAAACTTAGATTTATACCCTGTGTGCTTTTAAGGGTACATGAAGTACTGTATGCTGCATGTCACTTTATCAGATACTGTCAGTTCCTCTTTGCGACCAAATTAATTCCATACCCGTTAGTTCAGTCTCACAGTGCCAAAACTGCTGGTTTTCTCTCTTCTACACATTGACATGTAAACATGTGCTTGATAATTTGAGTTGACTAATAAACACAAGAGTGTGAGAACAGCCAATGCTGTGTCATACCAAAGGTTCACTTAGGGATGCCTAAGGAAAGGTAGAAGAACAGGGCAAACTTGTAGCTGTGGTTCCCCTCCCCAGAATGCTCTCCCACCGTCAAGAAATCTGTGGCTCAGGAGCTTTCTAAATCAGAGGGAATACTTTTATATTGAATAACCCTTAATGGATTTTCTTTTTCTGTGAATTTGTCTAGTTAATTTCTAACATGCAAACTTCTAACAGCCACTGCAATCCTGCTCCAAGGATTTAATCTTAACTATGCTTTGTTTGAAAATAACTTTATTTTATTCTGAACATGTCACCTGCTAATTTCATCTGATGCTCCCAGGTCTTGTCCTGGAAGAGAGATCCCTGTGTGCCCTTTCCATTCTACTCAAGATTCTGTACATCTCTATCTATACGCTCCTTGTTTTTCTCTTTTATAGCCTTGAGTGTCCTAGTTGGTTAGTCATTCCCTCTACGGAGCAGTTCCCTACATTTGATTATTCTTGTTGTCTTTCTCTAAATCTTTTCTAATTTTACTATAACTTTTTCAAGATGGAAAAGATGGAACAGATCTGCATACTGTATTCAAGATCAGGGCACTGTTTAGTTTTCTATTTCTTTTCTAAGAGCATACCTAGACATTTTTCCAGAGTTGTGTTTGTATCCATTAGTCACATTTTACATTGATTGTTCATACGCTGAGATGCACCATGGTTCTCCCACAGTTGCTGTCATGACTTGTGTATCATCCCCTCTTAAGTATTTCTGAATACTCATTTGCATTGATACAAGAAAATAATATTACCACCACTTTGTCTTAGCTGTCAGACTTAATGTAGGAAATAGAAGACACTATGAGAGCCTAAACAGGGGTGTCTATTACTGTTTTAGATGCCCTAAGGTATGTGAGGCACCCACCTGGCAAATATGATACAGCACGTAAGGGAGACTTGCACCTTTCTGGAGTGTCAGCTTGAGGCTGTAAAGAATACCCTGTGGTATCTTGAATGACACTAGATACCTTTATTTAGGCATTGAATTTCTGCCTAGATGGTGGTATGTAAAACAGTCTAACTCTCATATGTCAATCAAGAGAGCTCTGAGTTCTGAATTAGCCATATTTCTTGGTGAAGGCAACACAGCAATAGCTGCAGTGTTGAATAATTATGTCATGCCAATCTCTTTTTTTAACATTTGCATATAAGTACAGATTGAATATTTAAAAACAATGTTTCTTTTGATTCTCATTTAGGATGCTGGGGAAATGGTTCGATCCTTTGTTGGTGGCTTGGAACTGATAGTCAATTTGCTAAAATCAAAGAATAAAGAAGTTTTAGCAAGTGTATGTGCAGCCATTACAAATATAGCTAAAGATGAAGAAAATTTAGCTGTTATAACAGATCATGGAGTCGTCCCTCTGTTGTCCAAACTAGCAAACACAGTAAGTAACTTCTAAACATATTATACTAAGTATCTGAGTTTCTTATGTCACACTGCATTATACCCAACTAAAAGGTTAAGACAAGAGCAGTAGATTTTGCAGAAGCTACAAGGAAGAGCTGTAGAATCCTTCCTCTGTGAGGTCTGTATTGGACATGAAAACTCTCTGTGGCTGGTACTAAAATTGCTTTGGAAGATGAGCTTCATTTTAGTAGTCACTGTTGCTGAATATTGCTTTTGAGAGATGCAGCTGCCATATGAAAAAAGCACAAAGGGTCGAGAGAGCAATAAATCTGAACCATGCAGAGAATCTCAACAGTGGGGCTATATGTTACATTTTAATGCTAATCTTATCTGATTTCCAGTCAGTCTAAAAGCACCTTTGAAATAATATAAAAATTCACAGCACTTCCTACAAAGAGAATCATAAGGGACTACTAGCTCCATGCCTTACAGCTCTCTCCTGCAGTTAAATTGGGAAGCCTTAAAGATGTTTGAGAATACAATTGTGCTTTCCTATGAAATCTTTATTATATTATGTTGTCTTTAATTTATTATGTTTTTACCTTCTTCAGAACAATGACAAATTAAGACGTCACTTAGCAGAGGCCATTTCCCACTGTTGCATGTGGGGGAGCAATAGAGTTGCCTTTGGAGAGACCAAGGCTGTAGCTCCTTTAGTACGTTACTTGAAGTCAAATGATCCATCAGTTCATAGAGCTACAGCTCAGGCTTTATATCAACTTTCAGAGGATCCCAACAACTGTATCACCATGCATGAAAATGGAGTGGTGAAGGTGAGGTGGAAGGTTTTTCTTATTTGGAGTTCAGATTATTGAAGGGGTTTGGCATGGTCAAAAGAAGAGATCATTCATTTGAAATAGTTCTTGAATACTGCTGTATACCTCAAATTTTCTGAATTTTATCCTAAAAATGTTTGGTTAAGTAGCGAATTAGGGAACAGTATTTCAGTGCTAAAGATATTACAGCTAGGTGGTTGTTAGGAATGGAAATATTATGTGGACATTCACCTCTAGAGTACTTGACTTGACTCTGACCTAGGCTGGTAGTGATGTCACATCAGCATTTTGTCATTCTCAAGTGACTTTTGCAAAAAAAGTTGGGTTATCTTAATGGATAGTTGCCTAGTATGACAGAAAGTCACCTAGGAACTGAGTGTAACTGCATTTGGGGACAAATTAAGATAGAATAATACAAACGCTTAGTTCACCTGGAGCTGTTCAGTGAATTCTGCATTTACTTATAAAAATTCTTATTTTAGGAGTTAAGTATGAGCACATTCTGCAAAGACCTTACCCTAGAAAGAATTTTTCTCTCAAAAAGGTTTTCCTAGCGAAGTTTTATCTCACTAGTTGAAGCCAGTAGAGTTATTTCTTTGGCACAGGAGACATAAGGATTATGGCCTTAGAGATGGAGATTGTAGGAGCTCTCAATTTTCATAGATTTCCTGAAAAATTCACTGTTTGCAGACTTTTCATTTTACTTTGTGCTCAGGTAAATGTATTGAAAGTAAGAGTTGACTTACGATGTAGTGTTACTATTAATGTTGAATTTATGGCTGCATAATGATTGTGCTCTTCCCTGTGAGCTGGCACAGTCTAATGGTCCTGCATTATCATACATTTATCTGTAGTTGGCTATATCTGTAGTTGGGTTAAAAAGATCCACTGGTCAAAGATGTTTAAAGACTCAGTTTAAATGCCAGTACTTGAATCCACTCTGATCTAAGCTGCCCTTTCAGTGCTGGAAAGTAATATCTTCCCATCACAGTTGCATTATACTGGCTACGCAGCACAGAGGAATATATACTGTACTGCAGCTCAATTTGAAACTAGTGTCTGATGACTTTTAATGTTGCTTATCTTTCCATTCAACTGACACAACCCATTTTCTGCTCTCCTGTCATCTGTTGTTTTCATTCATTTTATTATTCAGGTTTTAGGTTTTATAAGTTATAGCACACTGAACGTACTGTATAAAGCTGTTATTCTGATGATATACTTCCATCTCGGTCTACGTTCATCTTTATTTTTCAGTTCTGGTTAAAATATTTAAACTAATTAAAAACATTTATTTGCACTTACAGATAAATAGGGATGTACAGAAAATATACAGGTGTTTAATTTTTTTATTATTCACAATATTCTGGAATGACTATAATATGTTAAGGGAGAGAAAAGAGAACTCATAAAAAGAAGAGCGAAACTACAAAATAAAGGAACTTGGGTTATGTTTGTTGCATCTAAACTTTTTGTCTAGGGTGCACTTCTCGTGAACAAGAAACTTGTATTTTTGTAATGCAGTGGACGAGTGTTTGAATGTTGGTTTGTATGTGGGTCCATCACAGAACCGAAGTGGAAGTGCCTCTCATCTCATAACTGATGGATGGCCTGAACATATGAGAGGATAGATGACCAATTCTCATCACGTGTGCCAGCACACACATGTATTTGTATCATATAAGCAGATGTGCATTAGTAATATGCCAGGAAGCAGCTGCATTTGGTCCATGTTGAGACTAACAGCCAGGGTGGCAGTTCTGCTGAAAACGACCTGGAGAGTAGGTTCAGCAAGCTGAACGTGAGCCAACAGGTGCCCTGGGAGTGGTGAAGGCTAACAGGATCCTGGGCTGCACTAGCGGGACCGTAGCCAGTAGGTCAGGGGTGGTGACTGAGCACTTATTAAATCACATCAGGACTACTATGTTCAGTTGGGGCTCCAAACTGCCCAGCGGAGGGCCACGAAGATGGTTGGGGACTGAAGCACATGACTTGAAAGGGAACTGAGCTTGTCTAGCTTTGAGAAAGAAGGCCTTTGGGCAGTAGTGCCTAATAGCAGCCTGCCAGCATCTAAGAGAAATTTATCAAGGCGACAAAGGCAGGCTCTACTGAAGTGCATGGTAGGAGGACAAGAGCCAATGGTCATTAATTGAATCTGATGGGTTGCATCTGGATATATGGAAAAAAATTCTACTGTGAGGGTAATGAAGCACTGGAACAGTTCCCCAGAGAGGCTGTGGAATCTCCATCCAAGGGAATTTAGACCTGACTTGACAAAGCCATCAGCAAGCTTGTCTGAATTCAGTGTTGACCCTGCTTTGACTAGGAGGTTGGACTAGATGACCTCCTGACATACCTTCCAACCCAAATGATTCTGTGATTCAGATCATCTGATTTCTATCAGATGGAAAATAATGAAGATAATAGGAAATACGGAAAATAATGATTGATCTTTGCAAACCACTTCTTCACTATCTTTTGATAATTAAGCAGTATTCTTCAGCTTCTCAATGGACTTTATTGAGCCATACTCATGGCATATACAATTAGGGAAAACAGCCATAGTTGTGATAATAAGCTTTCCCATTCAGCACCCAGAAGCAGTCACCCTGTCTAATGTGGCAGAAACCTTCTTCACTATACTTAGTCAGATGGGTATCTCAAAAGAAATACTGTCAGAGGAACAGATTTAATCACTCTGTTGTTTAGATGCTTAGGGAGATGTGTAAGATAAAGTGTCTGAATTCCACCCTGTATCATTCAGAAATGAAATATTCATTTCATGAACAGAAAATTCACTTGAATTTTAGGCCAGGGCTGCAAATGTATGTGGCTAAGAGATGCAGTGCCATCCCACATACCTTGAAGTATTTCAAAATTCCATGAGGTTTGACTAACCCTCCTCTGTAGTTCACAAGATCTCACCTTTTTGGGGGAGAGCAGTCTGACTGCAAACAAAGCTGGTTCTGTAATGAATCTTTAAAATGCAGCCAAACCTGATCAAGAATTAAGAGGTTAAAGAGCATTAAGATAAGAACACCTGTGAATGCACATTGCCATGAAGGACCTGGAATAATTCTTCATACCTGCTAAGTATCACCATATGCAAAAGTCTTGGTAAGACTTCTGGAAGTTATTCAGAATATCAGTGAAATCACCTCTAACCTTAAAAGACTGCACTGTTGATTCATGCCATAAGCTGTTCAGTTTGGTAGACTGGAATCTCTTCATAGCCAGGAGGTGACTGTGAACCAAATACATAGCCAGGAAAAGAAACATTATGATTCCTTACTGCTCATTTTTCTTACTGGCAGTAAAAAATGAAATACCCTTGGAAGACACAAATTTACTTGAAGGAGTAGTTCTTGCTAGTCCCCAAAAAAGAAAAAATAATGGAAGTTTGGTGGAGTGTGTTTTCAGATAAACTAAATCAAACTAGTCAGATGGTTGATGTCATCCATACCAAAGACTGTCAGCCAATGCACAGTCAAATGTACTGAATAAGTGTAAGACTTTAAGAAGAGATCTGTCCAGCTCTTCATGTAAACTGTCTTCTGTTCAGTGTCCTACTGAAGGCAGTGTGTATACCGTAGAATCTGAAGTCCTAGGGTCACCCAGCAAATGTGTAACAATGAGATGTAACAATTTACAACTGTAAATTGAGCCTTGAAAACAAGTTTGATACTTATAAAATTAGAAGATATTATTTTAAGAAATCCGTCCAGCTGAAGAGATTCTTTAAACACGTCCCATAATTAGTGCTAAGAGCTACAAATAAGTAGGTAAGCTACATGGAATTATCTTATTTAACACCTGCACGTATTTCTGTGTGTTTGTTTTCAATTACATTCAAGTGAACATTCATGGAAGTGCTTAATTACAAATGCTGCAGACATTTAATCTAGAGAATATGAAAGTAATTATATCTAAACAAACAAAAACATTCTTCACAAATAATATTTCTGTATTTTTATTATCCAGCTATTTTAAAATACCATTTTTTCTAACATAATAAGTATAAATGGAGCAGTTATTAAAGCTTTGTTCCTTTAAGTCTTTAAGAAATCCTTAACACAAGGCAAATTGATAAAATGGGTACGTCTAAACAGTAGGACACTGCAGCAGTTCCCAGCTCTTATGTCCAAGTGCATAGCCTGGCTACAGACTAATTGCACGTTAGGTCTAAACCTGGATGCATACATTCTGGTTCTGTGTAACAAAAAAATGCAGGTGCAGAACTGGAACCACAATATGTATGAATAATTGGGAATCAGGACTGCAGGGCATATTGCAAAATGCATTTGCCTTTCAAGTAGGATATAGCCAGAGAGAATCCAGTACCAGTGTATGTGTTGAAGTTAATGTGACTTGGAGATTCATGTTAATAAACTGTGAAAAACCTGTTCTCTCTAGGCCATAAAGTGACAAAAGTGCAGTGAGAGGTCATCAGAGCTAGCTCTCTCGAGCTATCTTGAGCTTTCTTACCTGCCTACCTTTGGTAGTATGGAGCTCAGTGTCAGATGATTTGCCTTATTCTAGTACTATGACTGCAGTATAGGCATATCCATTTTTTAAAAAGTGTGTAGTTTGGTTTTACCCCTATTTTTCAGGGAATGGAATTTTCCCACCCACAAGAGGACAATACCTATGGTCATCTGGAGTTTCAAACCCTAAATAAAGCCTGGTTAAATTAGCAATTATCCTGCTGTGATATTTCCAACCAGTTTCTAATGCTGATATGTTGTGTTATACCTAGAAAGACAAAGCAGCAAAGCAAAGTGAAGCAACAAATAGGCCTTTTTGGGGGATATATCAGACCAGTGAGACATAGTGGTTGCTATCCAGTGAGGATGCCCATATAATACGAGAAACATGATGGGCAGTCTAAGAAAATATGTTCTGTTGGACCTATGATAGTTTCTCCAGATGTGCTAGTCCAAGTGCTTTTGTTCTGTGTCGCAAGAGCTGAGCAGATCATGAAGCACCATGACAGCTCAGGGCACAGCTGGCCAATCCACCGACAATTATGAGCTTGACTTCTTTGCTGGCACTGTTGGAATTACCATCAAGAATCAATTACTGGAGTTTCAGAAAGGCTAAAGAGGCATTCGCAGATGGCAAGGAGAGTGGGTGGAGGAGATTTAGTTGCTCAAATGCGAGAGTCAGTGTAGTGCTGAATCTTGCCTGGTCTATTCAGTTGGTCTGCCCGGCACAGGTGAGACAGTAGTTGCAGCACTGTGTCTGTGCTATTGGGTATCTTTGTACCACGCTTCTCAGTGATGACAGAATGTCCAGGTGTTTTCATTCTTCTAGCCTCTCCAGTGAAGAGAGGAGAGGAGAGGCTAGAAGTACTTTGTATTTATGTAGGAGTTGTTATGTACAGATTTTTCCAGGACCAATCATATTTTTGCTTTTGGAAAATTTGTCTGGATTCCTTTGATATTTTTTCATCCTTTTACTAGATATCTGGTGTTTCAGTAATCATGCCCAGTTGGATTAATGTCACAGCTGCTGTAGTTCTGACTAGGTTGCAGTACATGCATAATCCCAGGTGTTCTTCAGCACATGTTCATGTGCTATGTTCACATGCACAGAAAGTCTGATGCTTCAGGGAAATATTTACTCTGCGTGAATGACACCATTGCTGAGTGCTTGAACAGTTGGTCAGAGACTTTCTCAAAGCATCAGACTTTCTGACCATTCACTACACAATGTGTATATACAGGTTTCTGTCCAGGAAACCAGGAATAAAAATATATAGGGAAAGTAATTTCAGCCAGATTCTCATATTTCACATTTTGCCACTGCTGCAAACAGTATTTGCTAATCACAAAACAAGAAGTATATGTACACAGTTGTGAGAGAAAACCAGCGTTCCAAGTTTTCACCTATTTGTAACTGCATCCAAAATAATACGTTCAATTTTCTCAAGCAAGGCTATGCGACAAAAACATTGGGAAATAGTGGTGTATGTCAGCTGCCATATGAAATTCTGAGTAGACAAACAGGGTGATTTTGGAGGAAGTTTAGAGAGGCAGTTTATGAACTTTTTCTTTTATGTTCTGTTCCACACTAAATATTCTTATGACTGGGAATGGAACAATGGTTATGACCTGTGACAGATGAATCAATGCTTTCTTTCTACCAAACACCAGAAAATATTTCCTCTTTATGAAGTAAGAATTCATGGCTGTGCTGGAAAAGAGATTTGTATTTTCAAAGACCCAGTAATGACATGTGGGACACTAGAAAGCAGGAGAAATTTTTAAACATCAGACTAAGGAACAGGCATCAACCTGAATTCAAGACTGGAGATAGTGGTCCACAAACCAAGGGAGAAGAGAAATCCAATGGGGGATTGGCAGTTTATAGCCAAGATAAGTAGGAGTACCAGGCAATGTTCTTCACAGTTGGAGTCTGTCACAATTAGAGGGAAGAGAAATAGGAAAAGTCACAGACAACTGGAATTATCCAGCCATCACCACATTCTTCAGGGAAACAGCAGAAAATCTCCCTTAAAATGTAGCTGTTGCGAAGGAACAAAGATGTCTTCCTATAGTTGACTGCTGCTGAAACCTTAGAACAATCAAGCTTGTTCATGAAAAGATCCCCAATTGTCCACTAAGGAGTACACATTTTTTTATAGGGATGCTCTTTTAAGATGAATTGTAGAAAGACTGTTCTGCAAGGCACAGGCAGATGAGGAAGTGCAACTACTTTAGTAGTTAAAAGATGAGTCTAAATATGTTTTAAAGGAAGAATTCAAGTCAGTTGAAGATCCTGAAAGAATATTTAAATCATTGGCCTAGAGACCATGTCACTATGTCAAATTAATACAATGCTTCTCTGTGTTACAGTCACACTTGGTTATGTTGGTAAGCTGTAGATTGGGATATGCTTCTGAAGTGAGTGAGTGAGGGTGGTGGTGTGTATAGGCACTTATGAAACTGCTCATAATACACCTTCTAAAAGACTTCAGATATTTTGAAAGATTCAAAGTATATACAAGTGAAAAACATGTAACTGATTATTCCTGGTCATTCTTACTTTGCAAATGAAGAAAAATAAAAGGTAATCTATTGTGGAAGTTAATTTCTGCTATTGTGGAAGTTAATTTCTGACTTTGTAAGTGATACAAAAGATTTGTTTGTGTGGAATATCATTATTATTTCTGTGTAAAGAAGACCTAGAAAGTTTGAATGGCCTCATCACCTACAAAGTTGAGGCCAGTTTTTTATGATGAGGCTAATGAGACCTCTGAGGAGATTATTAAAGTAACGAAAAAAGTAAGAACAAGGGAAAATAAGCACCCAAAATCAGGCTGTGGAAGAACAAAATTCATCAAAGTCATCATTCATCTTAACTTTAAACATTTACATTGTGGACATGGCCATCTGAAATAGTGACCCAAATTCGTATAATAGACAAGGAAGAGGAATAGATTCTTTATTGTGTTTCATCTCTCCTAATTTAGACATTTATGCAAAGGTAAGGCACCTCAGTCTCTACCGGCAGTATCTTCTGGTCTCCTTTGGCTATAATGGGAGTGCAGGTTCAAAGTTCAGATCTGCACATCTACACTGTAGGTATCTATGTTTAATGGGGGGAATCCCATCCCAAGGCAGTGGAGAACTTGTTTAAATGACTATACGGTCCCATTCATTATTAGATAGGAATGACAGAATTCTGAATAATAGTGCAATAAAAAAGAGCTATTTAAAAAAATAATTTATTCTCTTCCTAGAAAAATACAAATGAGATGCATTTACGTGCTATGACGGTGATGAAACACTATCTGCCCAACAGTAACTGAAGCACACTTTGAACATGATCTAATAAAGCCAGGTGTTTTAAATTGGTGGATCTAACTAATTTAAATCCAGGGATTTTGAAAAGGACCTTTGGAGTATTAAGGCTGGATTCCTTTCATCTAACTTTGGCCACTTTTAGGTATGGAGTTTAAAGTAGTCTAAACTAAGACACCTTCTGTAGTCAATGGAAGGAGAGATAGGCACCTGCAGACTTGTGCTAGCTGAAAATAGATGTCCAAGATATCTGGAAGGAATAGACTCATGAAAGTGCCTAGTTTTCTCCACTGAGTATAGAAGGGACCTAGGTTACTAGCTCAGACTAAACAGCTAGCTTTCAGACAGCTGAATTTAAATTAATATCCTCCTGGATGTTGATTTTCAACAAGCCTTGTGGTACAGGGGAAGTTGCAGGGCTGGAAGAAAGGTAGTCTGCCAATATTTAAAAAGCCTAAATAAGGTTATAGTCCTGTAAACTGGACACTATTCTCATGTTAAATAATCATAGGTACATACATTATAACACTAGAAGGGATCGTTTTAATGGTCTAGTCTGACTAGCCTTGCTCATACAAACCAGAGACATTGCTTCAATTTATTTCTGTTTGGAATAGAGTATATCTTTTAGAAAAACACTGACTCTTTACTTAAAAAATTCCAGCGGTGGAAAATCCACTAGAACCATCATAACTTGTTCCAGTAGTTAAATACCTTCCCCATAAAAACATTTGCACCTTATTTGTAGCCTAAGGTTTGTCTAGCTTTATCTTATGCAATTACATATATGTTACTGTTGCTTGGTAAACTGAAAAGTCCTACATAACTTCTGTTCTCATATACATTCTTTTTGAGTAAGATTAAATTACTAGTCACATTGTCATCTTTTTAATTAGCTAAACAAGTGTGATCTCTGATGGAATTTCTATCATCTTTTTAATTCTTTAATTATATTTGTGTGTCAGTTCTGAATTTTTTATTTTTGAACTTTTCTTTTGGACTGAATTTCAACATACTTCAGAACAGAATTCAGTATTCCAGTAATATCTGTATGAATACTTAAAACAGGTAAAATAACTTCCCTGTTTCTATGTAAGCTCTGAACATCAGAGATTTTCATTATTCTGTTTGGCCACAGTATTGCCTTCAAAGTTCATATTCAGCCAATTTTCTACTTTGATTTCCATGTCTTTTTGGAAACTGTTCCCCAGGTTAGACCTTTGCATGCTATAATGTTGGCCTTCATGCACACGAGTAAAAATTAGGTAATATTGTTAATGTAAATCACCAGTGAATTTAGACCTCGTGATATAAGTTGATTCTTTTTTTTTGGAGATTAAATCAGATTTTAATTGTTGTCAATACACTTGAAAAATGTCAGATGGGTTAGCTTTCATTTTTGTAAGAATAATTCACAATTTAAAAGCAGCCACAAAATGTATTCAAGCATTTTATTGTTTTAGAGAGGAAAATTTTAAGAGACCAACACACTGACACTTCTTGTAATGCCTTTAAAACAAAATATTGCCTTTCCGCAATGGAAGATTCCAGGTTTGGCAGAGCTACGATTCATTAGAAAACTGAAGGAGTTAACTGGCTGAGAAAGTGGTAAATACTTTTGAATTATGTAGACACAAATGGATTAAGGTCTGTGAAAAGAATAGCAGTGGCTTTGATTGTAAAGTATGAAGCTAAAAATCGCCTGTTCTGCTTGCCAATGAAATTCTACATTTGCAAGTACCTGATCAGATGGTACATAAATATTCTAAAACATTTAGGGAAATCTTCCCAGTGAGGTAGTTTCCAGTATCTCATATGAGGATCTCTTGATGTTTTGACTTAAAGTTTATGCTTGAATTCCAAACTAATTAAATAATAAATAATAAAGGTATTAATTTTTCTATTTATTCATTTATTTCTATGTACTGTGATGATGCTTAAAGCCACTGATCACAGATAAGTAGTTCACTTTGCTAGGCAGTGATGTATACGTACATAAGAAGAAGACGACCCCAGAAAACTTTCAATTTAAATGTGGCACACAACGAGGTGGAGGTGAACAAACAGATAGAAATGGAGTGGTAGAAAAAAATCTATAACAATATTTGTATTTATCATATTTGATAGTTCAAGCAAACCAAGATACAATTACTGCTAATTCATAGCTGCAACTCAGTCATCGTAAGTAAAACATAAATACCAAATACCGACTGTAAGCTTTTTGTGAAAACCAAGGAAACAGGACCACTGGATAATAGCCAGTCACCCAGACTTTAAGGCACTTATACCATATGGGAACCATAACTGGTGCTGTTGGCAGTTTTTTGCATGTGTGTGTCTGTGCTGAAGGCTACACGAAGTTAGAATAAATTAGCCTCTGTTGAGCTCTGCATTGTTCTGAGCTGCTTTTATTATCCAAACAAGTTTATTTAAAGATAGTATTGCTGTGCTGCACTATGAACAAGTCCATTTTCTCCTGTTCTTATTGCATTGTACATACAGAACTAATTATTTTTGGGCTAGAGAAACCATTAACTTAATGATTACAGTACATATCTGAAATGCAGAAGATGAGACTTTCCATTCATGTTCTGACATATTTTAATATTGAAAGTGTCTATCCAACCTACCAGTGCATAGAACTGATCTTTAGCCTTACTCTGTGGTCTGGTTTACTGAATTATTGGCACAACATGGAAGTACTCCGTTTTCTTAATATTACAAAATATTAATAGATGCCTGCTAGAATATCAGTTATTGTAGCTTCACACCAGGGATGCTGAAAACCTAATTTCAAGTGCTTGGTACAATAAGGCAGGCAAAGCAGAGACTCATGCTCCTAAGAGTGGGACTTGATTTGTATATTCATACGTTTGAATATATATTTTTTAATTAATCCATCAGATTTGTTCCTGTCTTCTCATCAGGCTATAGCCTCAAGAGATGCATGGGGGTTTTTTTCAGTTTGGTTTTTTTTTTTTTTTCTTTTGGCAAAGAAGGTGTAACAGCTATAATGTATTTTGTGAATTCTGTGATGAATTAATACATAAGAGGTATTTGTGCTTTTTGAGTTCTATTCTTAATGGTAGAAAGGTTATTCACATGTAGGCTCTTCCATTCCCTTGTAATAATCTAAGATATAAAACCAGTTGGTTTAACCATGATTTATTAGTTATTGTGAAATGTAGATTTAATATTTGGAGAGTTCTTTTATACTTTGTTATAATGACTGTATTAAAAAATACATCTTGTGTATTTTATTGTGCAGAGCTTCCAGAATATTGGTCATTGTTTGCTAAAGTCATAAATCCCTACAAAAAGTTTTGGCTAACCATTTTATGTGAAAAGACTTTCATAAGACCATCTTTGTGAAATAAATAGATGTGAATTACAAAATATGGAAGACAATTACTAGTAATTTCTACTGAAAACATTATAAAAACAACTTTTTGCCACAAACCATATACATCTGAAGTTTAGAAAATGAAATGCAAAAGTGCTGGCACCTACTTCTTTAGGAGTATTTGGCTATGGGGTTGGTTGTTTTTTGTGGGGGGCCTTTGGTGAGAACACTGAATACAGAATATAGAGTTTTACATTATTAAGCAAGGTTTAAGATAAGATCTTTATAAATCAATCAAAAATATTTCATAAAATATCTACGCAATAATATGATTGGGTACAATAGTATGTATTTGCATATTTACATATTTATATTTTTATTTTAAGTTTAGAAGAACCCACTTTTTAACTGTCATGGCTGGCTCTATTCAGGCTCCACAGTTCAGGCTGGAGATACAGCATGTTTGGCACATACTCCAAGCTAATGCCTGTTGCTTTTTATAAATTAGTTGTTACAGTTCTTGGACATCAAGAAAGAGGGCACTAGGTAGCAAAATTTCTGCACGTCTTTTGGCTACGGAAAGTATGCCCAATCCCTTCACCCTAAAATGTATTGATCACATCACACACTAAAATTTCAGATATAAGAGGTTCCATAAACTAAAGTCCAATACTGGCATATTTAGTTTCGTTTCAGAAGGATTAATGAAAATTGACAACATTACGCCACTGCAATTTCTATTGTGTTAGCAACTGCCAGGTGTGAACATTTTCCTTACAGTTTCAGCTCCAGGAAACAGAAACCAGTAAGCCTTTACCTTCATAATAAGCAAAATTTCACCATTCATAAAGTAAGGGTACTTACACGTAAAACATTTTGCATTTGTACCATTGCCAAAGGTAATGAAGTTTGGCTTCAGTGTAGATTAAGCCTCAGACTTTAGATGATTTTTTAAAATTTCACATTACTAAAGTTTATGATACGTAGCAAGTGTTCTGTTAAAATCTGGCTGATCTCAGATGGGAAAAACCAGCAGCCTAAGGGAGATCAGCTTATCTTTGCCCAAACTCTGTGCTTCAGGAGACCTCTAATTCAGTAACGTTTGGATAGCAAACCTAGAGGTTGGCATAAAGCTCCTCTTGGCACATTTTAAACATCTTTTAGTCTTATAAAAAGAGGCTTGTCCCACTGAGCTGTAGGTTTGTTGGAGCTGTTTAACAGTAGCTGTGCCCTGCAGCTCTTTTAGTGATAAATGAGCCGCTTCAAATAAGTACAATTGCAGCCAACTGTGCAGAAGGAATCATTAAAAAAAAATTTAAATAGACATTTTTGAAGCTTAAAAATGCACAAACAAAGTATGTTAAACGAAAATATATGCTGCTCCTTTTAATGGAAAAGATTGCTACTGGCTAAGTCTGCCAGCTTCAATAGGTGTGCCAAAAAGCCAAGGAATCTGGCAGAGGCCATAGATAGCAGTTCCATCTTTCATCTATATTTCTTTTCTGTATTTATCTTGCTTTAGAAAATGCAGAGAATGTCTTTTCCTTCCGACTTGGCACTATTTCCAAACCACAGAAATACACAGAGCAGCTTCTTGCAATTGTTTAGTTCCCTGCACCAGTCTTATCCTTGTGACTATGTGAAATGTTTCTTTCTAATTTGGCAATAATAAGAAAGAAGAATATTAAAATATTTTTATGTTAACGGAATAATATCTAAATTGTCAGATATTAAAATTAGTTTTCTTAATTGAGAGATACTGGGCTTAATGTACAAGGGCAGAATACCAGGTAATTATTTTTGGCATTCAGCTGATCAAAAATAGTTTCCTTGTATATAAGGAGCTATTCAAAGAAGCTGAACATAAGAACTACAAAGAACAATGTACATACATATATACACATACATATATGTATGTATACATATGTGTAAATAGAGGCTGAATTGTCACTCAAAAGTCCTTAATGTACTGAATTATGCATTCATTGTTGTTATCTATGAAAACTTCTTTTTTTTCTTCCTTCTTCCTGTAGAATCAATCACTCAGTTCAAATTGGCTTCAAGCCCCAGTCATTGTAATCTCTTTTATGTTGCCGTTTCAAAGAGCACTCTGCGGTATCTTTTAAGTAATATGGCACATCTTATTGCTGTCACTTTCAAGGTAGAGATGCTAAGGAAAAGTCCTTTTGCAATGTGTAGATTATGGGATGGGCTCTAGTGTTAATGTTCCTCGTCAGTGTTCTGTACTTTGGCATAAAGTCTAAAGGCCTGTCGAGGCTGCCAGCGGACAGGAGGCTGATGAGAATTCTGTCACTGACTTCAGTGAGGGCTGGATGAGGTTATAACGCAATGGGGATTATATAACAATCAATTGTATGTAGAAGCTAAAATGTATCTTCTCCTAGACTATGAGTGAAGGTCCATACAATTTCATTTTATTGGAAATTTTATTTTATTTAATTTTGTATTTGTCTCCAAGGATGATAATTGGCTGTATTTACCAGCTGCTAATCAGTACAGGATTTCTTGCAACAGTTCATGATAATTTTTAATCTCTGGAAGTTTTGAAGAAAAAATTAATGTTAAAATAAAAGAATATCGGCCAGTATTGCTAGTTAATTACCAAAGGAGTCTGATACACTGCAAATTATACATTATCTTTGGATCTGGGGAAACTGGAAAGCTTTCACTAGAAGAAGGACACTGAGGTGCTGGAGCGCGTCCAAAGAAGAACAACAAAGCTGGTGAAGGGTCTAGAGCACAAGTCTTATGAGGAGCGGCTAAGGGAGCTGAGGTTGTTTAGTCTGGAGAACAGGAGGCTGTGGGGAGACCTCATCGCGCTCTACAACTACCTGAAAGGAGGTTGTAGCGAGGTGGGGGTTGGTCTCTTCTCCCAAGTAACAAGTGATAGGACAAGAGGAAATGGCCTCAAGTTGCGTCCGGGGAGGTTTAGATTGGATATTAGGAAAAATTTCTTCACCGAAAGTGTTGTCAAGCCTTGGAACAGGCTGCCCAGGGAAGTGGTTGAGTCACCATCCCTGGAAGTATTTAAAAGATAGATGGTATAGATGTGGCACTTAGGGACATGGTTAAGTGCTGGACTTGGCAGTGTTAGGTTTATGGTTGGCCTTGATGATCTTAAAGGTCTTTTCCAACTTAAATTATTCTATTCTAGACAGAAAGTGAATTTAAGTTGTATCTAGTCTACTCATTGCATTTGTGTTGAAGATAAAGATAAAAATAAAAAAAACTCTCCATGCATAGGATTGAGAAAGCAGGCACTCATAAAGGTGCTTGCGTACTGTCATATAGATATGACAGTTCCAAATACTGGATTCAGGCTAAGATACATAAATGAGGGCTCTGTGGCAATATAGAAAGATTAAAAATCTCCAGAAGGTATTTAGAACACCTAAAATCAGAATTGTCCTCTGGAGGTCCTGTCCTTCACCAATTCTTGCCTATGGCTTCCATTGTCCACAGGTATGTGAGATGAATCCAGGTTTATTTGCTCTTTTTGTCTCTGTACATTGTATCTGTGCAATCTGCACAAATCCAGCAGTCATTATACTGGATTAGTTCCTTTGCAGAATTCCAAAGAGAGGTAATTGCTGGACTCCAGAGGCATGGTAGGCTAATGGAGAGGTCTGTCATACTTTTGTACTGGATTTGCTGGACATTCACTGTATAGAGAATATTTTATTAGTCTTTTGCTTCTCAAAGCATTTTGTCTTCCCATCAGTTGTATAGCCTATTCATGTGCAATAATCTTGTTGCTACTTGGAAGTGTTGAATTGACCACACCTGGATTTTAAGAGAGCATTCAACAGCACTCTTCACCACAAACTCTTAACGAAGTTAAACTGCTATGCGATGAGAAGGCAAAGTCCTAGAAAGGATAAATAACTGGTTAAAAATGAAGAATCAAAGTGTAGGAATTAGGATCAAGTTTTGCAGCCAAGGGATCTTGCCATTCAGTATTTCATAAATGATAATGGGAAGGGTGGTGAACAGTGAGGTTGCAAACTTTGCTGACAGTAAGTTCTTCGTGGTAGTAGAGAGGAGAGCCAATTGCAAACTGCAATTCACAGTGCTGAGCCATGGAGGTCACATCTCCTGTGCAAGTACCTTACAGCTCAGTGCAAAGTTTTTACCTTTTGTGAAATTGGATTTACCACACTGGACAGTATGGCACACTACACATGCAACAGATGCAAAGGGACTGCCAGTAACTATCTGTTAGAACTGAAAAGATGTTCATATATTTGGGCAAGGCAATACAGTTCTCGCAAACAATTTGGACAGAAAAATTTTCGATGTAACACACACCCTGGAGCCCTGACTTGGATCTTGGGTTTGCTTCTGATTGATCAGGCTGTTTTTGTTAGTCTTTCTGCTCTTCTCATAATCCAAGAATTCTCATAAAATTTGCAGTTAACTGTAAGAGTTATTTATCTTTAAATTTGTGTTGACTTCCTGGGGAGTGGGGCGAAAAACTGATATTTTGTTTAATCCTTCAGCATCACAATTGCATATGAGGGAATTGTATTTTGAGAAACCACTCTCTGACAAATGCCAATATTCCGCGTAAATCTGGTCATGTTCAGGAAAGGATGTTAAGTTCCTTAATTTTGTCATGATTCAAGCATGTGATGCAGTGTTTTCATGAAAAAGTAGCCTCTTTGAGTTGGGAATTGATGAAAAAGAGAGCACATTGTAGTAATGCTTTGTCTTACACCAGCTTCCCCATATTGTTATAATTAGGTGGCAGTGAGCCCCAAGTATACTCACCCAATAATGTCCAACATGCTGTTTATAATGTTCTTGTACTAGCATTAGAGTTATGAAACAATATTTTGGGTAGCTAGTTAACTAACCTTTCCAATTATTTCATCCTACCTGAGATACAAAGTAACCACCATACCAAGTTTAGAATATTAATCGTGATTCTTTTTACCTTTTGCAGTGGTAGCATTCAGCTAGAAGACCTGCATGAATTTTTTCTTTCTATATTAAAGCATAGAGTTGCATGGTTTTAGGAGATTAATTTTCATATCTTCCCCTGCATGCTTTAACCAGCTTTAGCAGAGCTTTTATACATGTGCTACAACCTCCACTTGCCCAAGCATAACTATAACTTTCTTTTTATAAAACTAAAAAAGTCCAAGCAAATGAATAAGCCAAAAACATTCCCGAAACTTGAAGCTTGGAATTAAAGTTGAGCAATTACTCAATAAAAAAGTTGAGGAACAGACTTTTGCTCTAATCAGAGGAAAGTTTTAGATTTAACTTCTGTTAGTGAATTTTTCATTCCCTACTTCACAGTTACGTCTTTAGAGAGGGAAGGAAGCAGATCAAGGCATCTAGTATTTCCTGGCTGACATACACAAGTCAGGCAGGCAGGTATTATTGTTTGCTTGCAGACTACACAGTATCTTTAAAAATCTCTGATCTCACAAAGCTTCCAAAATCAAGCAGCCACTCAAGCAGTTTGTGGCCAGAGTGAGTCCTTGGGTGGTTTTGGGGAGATGTTTTGCTTCTTTTTAAAAAAAAGTCTGTCTAACTCCACTCTAGAGAACTGCATGCAAATCACAAATACTTTGGTTGAATATGACCTGAATGGAGTGTTAATTCAAGCCACCCCTTATGTTTTAATCACCAAAAAACCAAAGCATTTATCTGTCACAGTAAGTGTGCATGGTAATGTTTTTCCACACCACAGACTTTAGGAAAGTATATAAATTTCCAGCACTAGTAAATATATTTTATGATCAATATATCACACACTGTTCATAAAGCAATGCTCAAGTGACTCAGAAATTTGGGTTGATTATAGGAAGTTGACTCCTCAGTATAAAATAATTTATTCCTTATATTTTTCTCTAATAACAAAAAAGAAGCAGTTTGACAATCTTGAAAAGTAACTTCCACTCTGTGTTCATCGTTGCTTTCATTTTTTTCTGATATCATACATTTAAAACTACAGATATGAATGAATATGTGGACTATGCATGGACCTTTGCCCGTGAACAGCCCCAGCTCATTTATTGCTTCATCACATTCGGTTTCATATTTGTATGCATAAAGCTGAGTTGTGTTCATACCATCTACACATTTATTTATGCTACGTTCTAATTGAACGTTTTCTAGTACATTTACTAGTCTGAAACCAGACTATAAGTTGGACAATGCCACTCATCTTCCAGTTTATGTAAATGTATGCACTGTTGCCACCCACACATCTAAAAACATGAGATTATAGATCAGTCTTCTTGCATGCCACAAAAAAACCAGCTTTAAAATACGCTGGCTTGTTATTTGAAATAAATGCTATTGTATGGATCTACGGTGAGAACATCCTGCTTTTGTCCCCAGACTTTGATATGTAAGGTTTACTAGCAAAAGCACCCCATTGGTTTTGATTATAATGATCATATTATATATAGGCAGAGAGACAGACACTTAGACCATTGGACCTAAAGTTATATTAACTTCTGAGATCAAAATCAGTACTTGGAACTGAATGCAGAAGAGAGTTTGAAGTCAGTTCACGCATATCAGTAGATCTAACATACTTTAAAAATACTAGTACAGTCAGATTTTGTACTCTGTTCTCAGGATAAGATGCAACTCGAGATAAACATTGCAAAATTTGTCACTATTCTGGAAGCTGTGGTGTCTCTTTGCTGCAGTTTGATGTTGTCTTCAAAGACAGACTACTTATAGTGCCCTTCAGGAACATCAGACCAACTAGAGAAAAAAAACACACCATGTTTTCAGGGTATTGCTGAGAAGTCAGGCAGAACCCTTCAGTATGTGAGGGTTAATGGACAGCTTAAACCTACTTTTTTTCCTCTGACTTGCTGCTTTTAGTTTATTTGCAACTGCCCCCTCTTAACTTTCGTATCATCTTCATATGACTGCTAGTGATAGACAGACAGACAAAATGACAGTATTCATATTGATAGTAATGTTAACAAATTTGGAAAACCAAAACTGAATTAGCAATTCTTTCTCAATTTCGTATACTACCTCCTCAGTAATACTTGGGAAGAAAAGGCAAGGTAAAAGTCATGCTCCTGTAAAATGAAAAAGAAAGCAAAGTGTGAAAAAGCAGATAAGTATGGAAAAGGATCAGGAAATACAAAGAAGAAAGATTGACCAGGCTGGCAGCAATACAAGGGAAGGATAGTCCCCAACATGTTGCTGAGCCAAACTAAATTATGAAAGGAAAGAAACATCCATGACATAAGTTTACTGTTTTGAATGTCCATTATATGTAGTAAGTAAGCAGGCTCCTGTTTTAATCTTAATAAAACAAATTTCCAGTGAATTGAAAAAAGCTTTTTTTAAAAATGTCACTCTATTGAGATTACGAAAAAGTTCTTTATTCTCTCTATCCCACCAAAAGCCTTTTATATGTTAATCTTCTCTTGAAAACTACAATGAAATAAAAATAAAATAGAGAAAGTGGTTCAAATAAAAATATGCTGTAAGACCCTGGGCTTCATCACTTCTGGATTATCAGATCTGCCTCTTGCTTTTTGTGGGATGAATTTCATATCCCGTAAGACTCTTTGTACATTGGAATGTTCATGATGATTGAATTCTTTCTTAATATTGCACCAAACTTCTTACAGCTGAATGTAGATTCAAACTATCTGCTTTTAAGGACTCCAATTGATTGCATATAATCGTACCTTTTAAACAAAGATTAGAAATAATTTTTATTACTAGTTTTATTTAGCTACATTACCTTTGCATGGTATGTTTATATTTAGTAAGACTTACATCTGAAATGGTTGGAAATATCCCTCTGAAGTCTTGTAAGTAACAACTTAAGATCGGAAAACCTTTAAACTTAGCGTATATTACAGTGGCCTGCAAGTTTACAATTTTTAAACTATTTTGCATTTCACCATTGAGCATTTTGTTCACTTTCTCCTTGTCACTGATATTCAGAGTTCTCTGCCCATTTATTATGTCTTTGTGCAGATGGGGGGCAACCTTCTCTAAATAATTATATAAGAAATAGACAATTAATACAGATGAGGTGAAGAGAGAGCTGTAGGGTTTATTCATATTTTTGTAGATATATAAAAACTTGCAAGTATGTATGTGTACTTAAAGTGTGTACCATATTATAATTCCCTTTAGGCATTCAGGTTGTATGTATTTCTCCAAAGTGATGCAATGTAACATTTAACCTTACTGGAGAGTATGAGAATTATATTCTTATTTTGCATTTTATTAGTGTGTGGTCAAGAGGATTTCTTTTCAAGAGTGCTATCCCCATTGTAGTAGGCACAATTCAGATGTGTTGGAGAGATATGGTCCTTGTCCCAAATACCTTTTGGTTGAGTTGTAATACAGGAGGTGACTAAACAAAATAAAAGACAAAAAGGGACAGAGAGCAGGTAGGAAAAACAAAAAAATGAAGTCGTACCCAGAAGGATTTTAAACTTCAAACCTATCATGGCATAAAATCAGCTGAAGTTCATTGAAGCTGTGTATTCTAAAGAAATAGTAAACATCTCATAGTAAGGTACCAGTAATCAGATATTCAGAATACTTCACTGAATCTGTCAGGCCCTACTCTTCTTTCTCCCTTGTTTCCCAGTATTTTGTGGGGTTCAGCTTACCAACAGCTGTTTTGTCACAGGCAGTCACGTAGGAAAAAGCAACAACTTGCAGAGGACAAGTCACCTGTTGTAAGTCCTGAGATAGGTGAAATGGTTTAATATCTGGAAGTGCACCAAAAACTGCAGACAAGTTTGTTCTCATCCTAACATGTCCTGCACCTGTTTGCAGCAAGTGCACAGGTTTGCCTGCCCCTGGACTCTTGCACTGGTTTTCTGAGGGAGGAAGGGAAAGATGAGAAGGAGGAGACAGCTCCTGGCCAGCCTGCTGACCGCCACCATGTTCAGGTGTACCTTAGCCCAAGCTGCGTCCTTTGGACCTCCTCATCCCCCCAGCCATGCTTGAGTGACTCCCAAAGTTTGTTACCCTTTTTCCATGGCTGCCAGAATGGAAATGTGTTTCATGGGAGAGAGAAGAGCAAAGACAGGAATAAGAGAAAGGGAAAAGAAGCCAGGTGCAACCCTCCTAGGATTTCTCCCACTCCAGCCAGAGGGCTTCAGTTCCCACCTCTTTACATTCAAAGTGAGTGAACTAGGCTACACCAGGGGCTGCTCTGACTTTAGTCCCAGAGAGGAGAGACCTTATACAAGAGGGAATCAGCACAGTAGGTGTCTGCCCTGCCCATCTTTACTGGAATTTCTTGGTACTGGATTTTGTACGTCTGCTAGCTCACAGTGTTCCCTGGCACACAGGACTTTTAAGTCTGAAATCTATTCTCTTTGTGCCACCTGAAAAAAACAAATTTAACAGGAAACACTGCAGAACTTACACAAGCATCTTCTTCTTAGGAGGCTATGCATGGTACATGTTGTCTTACCCTTTCACTCAGCTGAAAGAGGAAATCAGGAAATCAGCCTGAATTTTAGTTTAGAAACAGTGACTTAGCTTAACCTTCATTATGCTTTGATTGTGGAGTATGTTTTATTGTTTATAGTTTAATTTTATGAGAAGTATTTTCATAGGAATATGTGTAACATAACTGTCAAACTAGGTGATTTAATACTTTCCAGTGTGCAATATGGTGTTGAAAGTTAGCAAAATGCTGGCTGGATCTAGACTGATACTTTCTTGGATAAGCTTCTACCATATGCTTTTATTTAAAGTATTTTTTTCTTTTAGGTTAGATTTATAAAAAGCATGTGAGAAATGTCTTTTTTGGAAAAGAAGTGTTATGCAATTAGAAAATCACAGTGCTAGAGATTTAGGATCCTTTAGGAAATGTTGCATGTAAAAGAAGTCGGATACTAAATCTAAATTTAAAAAAAATGGCGAGTCCTACCACCAACTGGAAATGCTATGTCAATCTACAAGATGTCATCACCAGCACAGCAGATAGAAGCAGCAGTTGTATTGAAGTAAATGTCTTTAGCTCCAGGAATGTTAAGCTCTATGTGAACTCTGACTAGCTTCCCAGTATAGATATGAATCTTGTTGAAGGAGTTTGTCCATATTTCCTTCTGATTAGAAAAAATCAAATAAAATTTGTTTTACAGGGCAGAAAACCTAAAGAAGCCAGAAAAAAAAGGGCATTAAATATTCTTTTTATAGTTATTCTTTATTCATTGTTTGCATTCATGTTCACAGGACTCCAGAGTACTGAATAGGCTGATCATTTATCTGTTTTATATGAGCAAGGGAACCTCTTTCCAGCAGTATTGTTCTACACTTTCCACTGGTTTGGAAAACTTGTTGTAGAAACATCACATGATAACTCGTTTTTTAAAGATTAATACATGCAAAACTGTATTCTTTCTGAAATCACCACTTCCTATCTTTCCTGCTTCCCGCCTCTGAGCTGGAAGCTGCAATGACTGTGACCAAAGGAAATTGAGTACTTATAAATTATTGTACCCATACATGGAGCATCACTAATATCTGAGATTTTGTCAGATTCAGGATTTATTGTTCCAAAACTTGTCTAAACTTGTTCTGCTTTAAAATCCCCTTAAGCTACTTCTTTTGTAGAAGTGAAAGATTCTAGAAAGACATCTTCATAGAAGAGAGAATTACTAGCCCATTTTTATTACTGTCTTACTCATCCAGGGATCCATACTCATTTTGGAATGACACTTTTACAAGTTCTTATGTTGATGCTTATGTTATCTTGTTGGAAATAATAATTTTTCAATTGGTTATTTTGTGACTGTAGAGATAGTAATTTAAGGAAGCTGTGCTATCAGACAGTGGAAGGTGGCATCATTCATGATGCATGAATGTCCAAGCAAATATTACGGCCTAGCCCCTTACATCTGACTATTGCCCTGAGGAATGAAAGACTACCCATTTTTGTTATACCTTTGGTATGCCAGAAAGCATAAGACCCAACAGTGACAGTCTGCAAAGCATGTCTTCAGAGCAACGATTCCTCCTCCCAGTCTGGGGCACTACAGACTGGTCAGCCTCACATTGGTCTCTGGGGAAATTATGGAGGGAGTCCTCTTGGAACACATTTCTGGGCACAAGAAGGAGAAGATAATTTGGACCAGTCAACTTAGATTTACCAAAGGTAAACCTGATTGCCCTTTATGTGTCTAAGTTTGTAGATGAGAGGAGAGCAGTGGATGTCATTTACCTTGGCTTTAGCTAGGTTTTCAACGCTGTTTCCACAGCATACTTCTGTCCAAGTTAGGATGTATTATATTCTAGATGTGTGAACAACCAAATGGATTTAAAAAAAGCTCAGAGGGTAGTAGTTAATGGGTTGTACTCTACCTGAAGGCTGGTGACAAGGGGAGTGCCGAAGTGCTCTCTCTGTTGGGACCTGTCCCATTTGCCATGTTTGTCAGTGACCTGGGGAAGGCAATGGACTGCTTACTCATAAAGTTTGCAGTGACACCAAATCACCAGTTGGGGCTTGGGGGACAGTTTTGATGCAGTCAAGGGAAGGGCTGCCATTCAGAGATACCTAGGCAGGGCTGGAGCCGGCCAACAGGAACGTTATGAAATTCAGCAAGGACAAATGCAAAGTCCTGCACCTGAGAAGGATTTGCACTTGCACTTGCAGTGATACAGGCTAGGGACTGGATGGCTGAGGAGCAGTTTTACTGAAAAGGGCATAGAGATTTTGGTAGAGAGCAAGCAGAACATTAGCCAGCAATGTGTCCTGACAGCAAAGATGACCCCATACTGGGCTGTATGAGCAGGAGCACAGCCAGGAGATTGAGGGAAGGGATTGTTACCCTTAGTACTCATTAGACCACACCTAGAATACTGCACCCAGCTTTGGCCCTCCAGTATGGGAAAGACATGGATAAACTATAACAAATTCAGCAGAGGACCACCAGGATGGTCAACAGCTGGAGCATTTGCCCTGTAAGGAGAAACTAAGGAAACTGGGCTTTTTCAGCCTGGAGAAGAGAGACCTTCAAGCAGACTTAATAGCAGCCTTCCAGTACCTACAAGGAGGTCAGTCATCAGAAAGATGGACCTAGCCTTTTCACAGTGATGCATGGCAAGAGGATGAAAGACAAGAGGCATAAACTGAAACGAGTGACTGAATGTAATTTTTCTCTGTGAGGACAGTCAAACTGCAATAGGTTGCCCAAAGAGGTTATGCCATCTCCATCACTGGAGGTTTTCAAGACCAGGCTGAATAAAACCCTGAGCAACCTGGTCTAACCTTGTAGCTGACTCTACTTTGAGCATGACACTGGACTAGAGACCTCCTGAGATCCCTTCCATTCCAAACTATTCTATGATTGTGCAATCCTAATATAGCATCACAATTCTGTGCTATTTTAAAGCACGGATAGTAAAAGCAAAATCTTCTTAATTGTTCTGAATACTTAAATGATTTGGCTCTTGCTTTTGGAACCCAGAAATGCTACATATGCTCTGTACGTTCTCCAAACAGCTTGTATTTGTGCTTATTTGCTGGTATGACGTGCTAACTGTGCAAAAAATTTTGGACTCTTGCCTTAGAATATAGATACCTGCCAACAGAAAATGAAGGCTACATAGTGCTGCAAATGCTTTCTCTGTCTATGGAAAGTGCCTCTTATGTGCCAGAAAGAAGCATTTATACCGCATGCTTTTTTACTGCTTCTCACATCTGTTAACATTTACATGTGTCAGAAAACAATACCTGAACAGTAAAGGGAAGGGATACGTGAAGTTCAAGGGCATTGCATCAAGAAAAAGGACATGTTATATTGCACTGATGCATTGGAATAAAAAAAGATTTCTTGGACTTGTCAAATATGTCTAATATGTGGGTATGGTCTGTGTATACTATCTATGAATACATTTCCATATCTGAATTGGACGACCCAAATTGCCAGTAAATTGAACTGAACCCATGAAAGGGTCAAGGAGTGGCAGTCAGGAGGTGAAAGAATTGTAACTTTCTTGGTACATACAAAAAGAATAAAATTTTATTTCATTTAAGGCAGGATTTATATAAAAATCTTCAAAGTTAGATTCCTACATATGGAATTACCTTCTTATATTGAAATATTTTGCATTTTCGGTATCTTCTCTTCATCTGCCTTTTTGTTAGCACAAAAGGAGTAGGTTGACTGACAAATGTTGCTGTATATCCTCAGTCCTCAGAGGCAGCTACTGTATTAGACTGTGTTTCCAAGAATATTTCTTTGAAGTCATATCGTGAAAATGCTGAGACACAATGTAGTACAGGATTTTGTATGACATGGCAGTTCTTACGGATGTTAACCACTGGCAAATGATTTAGAAGAACAACGAATTAGGGAGGAACGGATCCTTGATCTCCCAAACTCAGAAGGAAGAAAATCAGTATTTGTTACCTTTATAAAAATTGCTGTTTGCATTGGTTGCATTCATACCACTAATTCTTTAGACATCTATTTGGGTACTTTTAACCAGTGTCGTGTAGTAGGCTGTTCTTTGATATCTAACCCTGATTTTCCAAAATGCACCTGCAATAAAGAGCACAGTCCCCCCCACTACTACTGTCATTGCTTAATATTGAGCTCTGCATGGAAAGTGACAGAAAAATATCTGTTTTCCTAAGCTTTCTGAGCCTAAAAAGAAGTGTTGGCTAAAAGAAATAAATAACCTTGAATTGAGTCCTACCTAACATGTAGTCATAATAAAGGCAAAAGTCTATTTTTGCTTTTTGCTATATTTCTGCTAGATAATGTACCTCCAAAACATTATTTCTATGATGAACTTCTGCTCTTACAAACAGATAACAAGTCTTATGCTGAAATTATTATGAAAGTTTGAGTTCCACACTCACTACGCTGAAAAAGCCTTCCACTAAGTCTATGGAGATACAGTGAATAATCACATAAAGCATATAGTTTTTTTGCCCCCAAATTTGAAACTTACGGCTTTACCAAAACCACCATATGAACGGTATGTGCATACATATTTTTGGTTTTGAGTCGGGGATATGAAGAATCTATACCAGTTTTCCTCTGTAAGTTATACAAGAAAGTTGTGAGACACCCAAAGAAACACTTTACAGTTTAAGCTGATGAGACATCAGATGGTGGAAAATAGCAAGGAAGATAGATCTTCATCCAGCAATATTTCTTAAGAAAAAAACGAAGTTAAGCATCTGATAAGACTTGCATTCTGGCCTTTGTGCTTTGTAGAGCAGCTTTATCGCTACCCAGAGATATGCTGCTTGGTCTTCCTGCCGGTTGAAGTCAGTGGTGAAACTTCCACTGACTTCTTTTGTTGCTGCCCTGGCCCATTTGCATGCAAATAAAGTATAAGAATATAAAGCTTTCTCATATCACTTCTTCTCATGTCATTTTAACTCTGGCATATCCCTTTAGGAGCGTTCACACTTTAAGAATTCTGAACTAGCTATTTGTACAGAGACATCTGATTACGTTAATGGAAATTATAGGAAGAATTGGTAGTAAAAAATTATCACTGGTGCTTAATTTACATAATATTTTTTTTGACATAATTCAGGCCCATCACAGGCACCCTTACAAGTTACATGTAGGGGTCAGAGGGTGAAAGGTGACTGGCAAGATGCTTGTTTTGTACATTTGGCTAACACAAATACTTCCTCAAGTATAAAATGCTTTGATCTCTATAAGCAAATGCCATATGTGTGCAGCTGTGGCCCATGCCTCACGATTGCTGGAAGGTTAGAAAAAGGTAGCATACGAATTTGATGTCTGCATTCAATTTATGCTTTTATATTTAGCAGTTCATAATTTTGTGTAATATTTTAGCTGTATGAAAAATATGCACCAGAGTTGAGTGATAACAGATTTCTCTGTGGTTTGACTCAACATTGTTTGGGTGAACACAGAATCCTAAGTATTGCAGACTGAAAATACAGGTTTTAATTAGAGCTGTCTGAGCTTCAAAATACCTGAACGCACATTAAGCTTGGCAGATTTTCAGAAATCTGAGCATTGCGTGGAGGTGATTTAAGCTAAGCAAGAGTCCTCTGTTTTCCAGCATATACTGCATTTGCAGTTGCATCACTGACTTGCAACACACTGAGGAAGTGAGATCCAAAACCATTATTAATGGTTTTGTGATATGTAAAACTGTTTTATCATGAAGGCCTGTCTTATGTCATACTTGTGTTGAACAATACCTTACTCCAAGGGAATTTCCATTGAAAAAATTGAATGACTTCCAGAGTAAAGGATCTACTCCACATGACTGAAAAACTGAATCAGCTCCAAAAGTTTGGCGCCTTTTCTGAGCTTTTGGTTTTTACTTTTACATGCAAATGTCTAAGAATGATATGTCCAGATCTGTATCCCTCAAGCAGTTTAACGTGAGTAGTTTGCTGTGACAATAAAGAAACCTGCTGCAGTCAATGGGACATGAGGGTCCATTCACACGGATCCAGTTTCACGATGAAGGCCAAAAAAAAAAAAAGTATGACTTTGTTTATTAAAAATCTTGAGCATGGACAAATACACTAGTGTACCTGGGGGGAAGACCATGAATTCAATTAAAGCATATGCAATTTCTACTTACAAGAAAAAATCCAAGTCACAACAAATAGACAGGCGTGATACAATAAACAAAAAATCAGACACAAAAATATCAAATTACAGGTACAAATGTGATAAAATATAAAGCGTTATGCTCTATGTGTATGTTAATATACAAAAGTGTGCATATATAGGTATACATACATAGATATATAATACAGTGTTGTTAATATGAAATTTAGTGCGTGAGTGAATTAATGCAATTGTTCTAGGTATGATTTGAATAATATTTAAATAATAGCATACTTATATGTTTTTCTTACGCTGTTTCTCTTTTGTATTTTTGCTAGCTCCTACTGGCTATGGTAGGCTCGACAGATGAAACTCTGCAGGAGGCAGCAGCTGGTTGCATAGCAAACATTCGCAGATTGGCTCTAGCAACAGAAAAAGCAAAGTATGGCTGATGCTTTAGCAGCTTTTACCAACACACTTGTTTTGCAATACAGCTACATTTAAATACATGATTACTCCTTCTAGCATCTGTATTTCATAGCAGAGCTCATTTATGTGAGGATAATTTAATAACAACAGTAAATCTGTGGAAAATTATGTTTGTTTTTACATTATTGGTTTGTCACATCTAGGGTTTATAAAACACTCACACCTAGTTTTGTGTGTATTTTAGTATTACACCTTTCAAAAGACTATCAGTTAAGATATGTCAAAGACTTTTTCTACAATTAATATGCTTGTATTTGAAATTCATTGTAGATATAAATGGTTTTGCATATCTGTGACATTACAATAAATTTTCCTTCACTGCGTGTGTGGTTGTGTGGTGATTTATGAATGTCTTGAACAATTCCCTTTGTGCTAAACTTGTCCAATCATCCTGTCATTATGTTTTTGCCTGTTTGATCACTTGCAATTCACAGGAGAGGACAAAATACAGATACATCAATCTCACATCTGGTGTTATGTAAGGACTGCAAACAGCTGTAGCAATAGACATCACTCCAAATTTCCTGTTTCTACCAACATCAAACAAAATAATGCTTAATTTTATAAGTAGCTGGTGAAATGTGTTTTAATTAACATGTGTTTAACTCAAATTTAAATTTACCAGCTGTAAATAAAAAGTGGAGAATTACATTTACATTTACACATTATCTTACTGTGGTTTTTTGTTTTTAAACTGAGGACAACATTGTATTGATGTAGTTACTTTATTTTTCTGCATAAAATTATATTCGGAATTAGAGTTGCTTTCAATAACCACATAAACAATGATTGATATTATAGATTACAGACCCACTGTTATGTACCGTGCTCAACAAATAATACTAAAGCATTTCCTTGAGAGCAGTAATGTCTTAATTACAGGCACAGACTGCTGACAAAACTGAAAAAACCCAAATGTTTAAATAACTCGTGTTTGTCAAGTACTCACTTCTAAACAATTTTTTTACTGCCCTTAATAATTAACAATTTTCTTGTTTTGGAAGCAGTTTGTAATTTCATTATTTTTCTTCTAACTAGCATGGCTACTCAAGGCAACTAATTTTACTGCTAACAGAAGCTTCTAAGGAAGACGTAATGCAAATCCAACTTTTTATTTGTGTTTTCTCTGAAGCAGACATGAAGGCTCATTTAAAATTTCATTTTAGAATGATGCAATTCTGAAAAAAGAGGATTGCATTGGGCCCTTAGACAAGGTGTAGAGAGTATTGTAAAGGAAACAAACTACGGACAGGTGCTGACAGTGTGGAGATCAAAATATTAATCCAAGTAGTATTTTTTGGTCAATGCAAACACCAACATAGTCATGGGGTTGTCACAAGTTCCATCAGCAACGAGTGACCAAGCAAATACTATTTTCCAGCTCTGCCCCATAGACCCGGTATGTTATTGTGAATAAATATATCCATATTATTATACTGATGTCACAGCTGTAGTAGTATCATATGCTTCACCACCAAAAATACTTCTAAAATGAATGCTAATTGCCAAATTCATTTGGAAGAGGAGAGGCTTGATTTTATTTTTGTCTTTTCTGTGAGAGAAGCTGTAGATACAAATAGTTTATCACAGTCTTGCTTATGAAAAATACATAAAACGGTGGCTTATTTTCCTAACTGTTGAGGGGAAAAAAGCTCCCTGGCAATAACCGTTGTCCTTAACATGACCTCTCAAGGCACTGTTGACTGTTTAGTGTGGATTTCAAATGGAATAAGTTCTAAAGTAAACTTAATTTTATGATACAGGTGTCAGGGTAATAAATGTCATGTTCCTGACAATGAAATGGCCGCAGCTTGCCTCTTTCACTCGCGCTGGTAGCCCTTATGCCTCTGAGTAGTTGATCTGAAGTCTTTAAGCCCTCAGACAGTTAATCCCAGACTTAAGCTGACTTACTTGTGCTGGTTTCTTTTTCTTTACCATGCCTGCCATTTTTAAGTTCTGTACACGGAGAATAGATGCTGAAATCGATACAGATTGCCACACAGGCAAAGGATCAGTATTAAAAAAATACATCTTTTTTGGCCAAAACTGGTGGATTCCATGTAATTAATACAAAGAGATTTAGTTGTCGGAAAATGAGTAACTGAATGTGATCCCTGGCCTCTCTGAGCGGTGCAGTACAGCGTGTACGTTTGAAAAGCTTCCACTTTCTCGCAGGGCTGTGTTGAGTTTCACAGCACTGCAGCCCTCTGAAAAGGGATCCTCACAAAGCTGGGTCCCACTTGCCGCTCACACAGCCCTCCTGGCAGCACCCGCCAGTCTATTCAAGCCCTGGCACCGACTCGAGCAGCCGCAGC